>NW_027174892.1:0-36400 GCF_000390325.3 Nicotiana tomentosiformis
CGGGTGCTTGTCTCGCTCCTAGGTTCGGGGCGTGACAAGTGATTCATTTGAAGTGATTGTAATATGCGACGTTAAATCAGACGCTTTTATGGGAGGCAACCCATGTTTCTTTTTCTTTTTCTTTTCTTCTTAGATAGGTTTTATTTTGTGCTAACTGGATTCGAAGTGTGTTTTAGGAATGTGTGTGCTTTACAGGAACTGGGCTCAGAAAAATTGGCTAAGTAAAAAAAAGTGTGGACCGCACAATTCTTGGTGCTGCAGTAGAAGGCAACTGCAACTGCACAATTCTTGTGCGGACCGCACAAACTGATTTGTAAAATTGCAAACTCTCTGAAGTTTGTCTGTCAGAGAAATGGCCAAAGTGCGGCCGCACAAGGAAATATGCGATCCGCACATGTAAATCTTCGGACCGCAGAAGGAATTCTGCGGCTGCACTCGTCTCTTGAACCCTCAACAAATCTCGTATAGTATAAATAGTAGCCCTAAGGCTAGTGTTAAGACTTTTCATTATCTGAGAAATTAAAACAAGGGACAAAATCTTGCACACTACTGAGTCAATCATCCGCCACTGAATTGAGCATCTTAGATCATTCCTTAACACCACTTCATCACTGGTATGTTCAAATCATTTATGGAATTCTTTAATTTTCTTAGTTAGTTTATAATTTAATTGTTATTTTAGACCATTTGTCAATTTCATATCTATGTGGGATGTAATTTGTGTTAGGTAAACTCTTAGTTGCTATTTGGGGAATGGGTAATTGGTTTATCATGTTTAATTTCTACTACCATGTCCAATTTGTGCATAAAATTGAAACCCTAAAGGACTGTGCCCGATATAATTTTAAAATGTGCGGCCACATAATTACAAGGAATTGTGCGGTCCACAGAATTTCATGCTCAGGGCATTTGGTTTGGCAAAAGTGTGGACCACACTTGAAATTATGCGGTCCGTAGAAATTCAATCGCGGCCGCAGAAAAGTGTGTGCGGTCGCAGATCGGGGCATTCTCTATTTTCAGAGAGTTGCCATTTTTAAGGTATTCACTGTGCGGTCTCACTCAAAAATGTGCGGTCTGCACTTTAGATGTGCGATCGCACTAAATATTGTGTGGACCGCAGTTTAATCTCTGCGACCGCACTTTTCAATTGTGCGGTCCGCACAACCCAACCTACGGCCGCACTTGCAATTGTGCGTACCACACTTCCCCAAACTGCAACATGTTATGTTATGCAACTTTTTGCTTATCTGCACTTGAACAAGAACTAACTCATGCTACTGTTTTGTGCAGAATATGGTTAGATCACGTGGTCGTGGTGATACATCAAAGGGTAGGGTGAACATTCCAGAGGCAAAGGCAAAAGCACTTTACCCTTCGCCCTCCAAAAGGTAATCAGTAAGAAAACCATAGCAGGCCGAGGTAGACAGTCGGAGCCCTCTGAATCAAGTTCATATGCCCTGTCTAGGGAATCATTAGAGGGCGACTAAGTGTAAAGGCATCATGTTATGCAATCACAACCACAGTTGCCTTAGGACAGATACCAACTGAGAAACGGACCTACCTTTTCTGAGAGCACTTCTGAGGGTTCAGAAGGTAACAGTCAGGCTTTAGAGCCTTCATCTACACATGCCTCTGATGCACTTTCTACCACAATGGATATTGATGATCTCCCGAATGATGGACGAGGGGTGATACCATAACAGCCGGCCTTGAGAGGTCAAAGAAGAAAGAGATGTGGGAAGATAGATTTATGAGTCTGGCTACCTTTACGAGCTTCCAAGAGTGGTGGCCGACAAGATCGCTCACTCTTGAGCTTCAGTTTAATTTGAAAGAACTTGATAAGTATAAACCAGAAGTATTGAGACAGTTCAGAAAGAGAAAAGGGTGGATGTGGTTCACCCAGAGTGTGAAAGATGCCAAGGAATACCTGGTCCAGGAGTTTTACACCAATGTGGCGCATATAAAGAAAGAGGCCAAGATAACAAAAGTGAGAAACCTGAATGTGAGATTTGATCAGACCACCCCGAACACATATTTAAGGTTTGAGGATGTGGAGCCTGTGCAATACCTAGATAAGTTAGCAATAGGAGATGCAGTTCAACTATGGCTAGCTGAGATTCTTGCAGCTCCGAGGCCACCTCTAGCATGGATCATAGCAAGGGTTCTAATTCAACGGAACACCATAAATTTTGAGGCAAAGGGATGGAAAACATTCGTGTGTAGCAGACTAGATCCATGCCGAAATGAAATAAACCTTCAAATTCAGCGGGCAGTGCTAGTCGCCTCTATCATTATCGTGATGTCGGCAAACATATCTATGGTCATCAAGAAAGGTGACACCTCCTACTCGTATCCCAACACTATCACTGAGTACCTTACATATGCGGGGGTGGAACCAAGGGATTTTGACACCAAGGTGAGGGCGAAGATGCCTTTCTCATGGTATTCTTTGATGGATGGTGGACATGCCATCTACTACTGTAGGCTAGTCTGACGAGCCTGCGGGGGTAGCTGCTAGGATAGTTGATATGCCATCTACTTCAGTAGATCCTTCTGATAGTGCAGCAGCTATGCCTCTACCTCTTTCTTCAGGTCCTTCACCATTAGTGCCTTCCATATCAGTTTTGAAGTAGGTGCCCATGTCCACTCATATACTATCTACGCTGCGAGTCTCCCAAGCACTGGCGAGCCTCAACAACTGGATGCAAATAGCCACTACAAAGATGACTGACATAGCTAGTGTTGTTGCAGCACAGTAATCCATCCCGGCACCTCAGATACCTTCGATAGTGGAGGACACATTGAAGAAGATCTTGGAGAACCAGAACACTATCATGAACACCCTGGTAGCACATGGAATAGTGATTGAGGAGCTTGGGAAGTAGGTATAGAAAATGAAGAAATCCCAAGCGTCCAAGAAATCAGTTAACAGACTAATGATTGAGGTGACCAAGATAGCAGCAGCTGGTGACCTTCCATTTGATATGCTGTTGGGGACAGATCTAGCAACACCAGTAGATCCAGCCACACCATCAGCACCAATGGCACCAGTCTGAGGATCCAGACATGTCTACCTACACTGCTGAGGCAGCGCGATAGATGTTCACCAACCCAGCTACTCCCAAAGTAGAGGATGATGAGATCCAGTTAGAGGAGGCTGAGGGTGGTGACGCTGCTATGTACACATAGATGTCCAAGGCCACATAGGGAGTCCTCTTTACTCTTACCTTTCCTTATTCTTATTTTGTTAAGCATTGGGGACAATGTTTATTTTTATTCGGGTGGATCTATTTGATATTTGGATAATTTGACATTTGGTTTGTAATAACTGATAACATTTCCCTTTTTCTTTTTATTATGTATATAGTCTTCTCTCTCTCTCTATTGATGTATATATTTTTTCTTTTCCTCTCTCATTATGTATCTTCATTTATGCTTTCAGTAGCTCGCTTTGTAGCTTCTTTATTTTATTTTCTTATTAGTAAATGTTTAATTCAGCAGCTTCTTGTTTAGTATAATAGCTTCTTTTTAATCTAGTAGTTTCTTTTTATGTTTAAGTGGTCAATAAGCCTTTGATTTTCATAATGCCACGGTTCTTTCCAAAGGTAGTTTCTGTGTGAATCGGGTGACTCTTCCCAACGATAGATGGCGTGACAACCTTCTTAAAGGATTGAGTCCGTTTTTTGTGTTTAGGAAATAATAGTAGTAGTAGTAGTGAATAAAAAGACCTAATTGAGTTAAGCTCGAAGAGTCAAACATGCTTTACTTGGTACCAACACACGTAACTATGTGATTGTGGTTAAAAACAAGGTTTTTGAAAAGAAATAGCTCTAGTTAGTGACCTTTTGACTCTTGTGTTGACTTAGGCAATCATCCAATGGTTTAGTCGAGCCATTGTGATTTTCAATATTGAATATGGTCGTTGTGGCCCCTCGACTCTATCCTTTTTAACTATCCAGCTGCGTGAGAGGTGAGATTTTATTGAATATGGTCGTTGCAAGTCCAAGTACCCATGCAAATGGTCTAGAACTTGCCCCGAATATGTTTCTAGGTGAAATTTTAAGTTTTGCTTGGCTTGAGAAGTGATTTTAGGCTCTCTTTCACCCACTTGAAATTTTCCATGCCCCACCAATGTTGCTATCCCTAGTCAACCCATTTGAGCATAAAATGTTTCTCATTTGATCACCATGTTATAAGCATTTACCTATTCTGTCGTGACCCTCTCTAGGCACCCTGATCTTTCCTTAACACTCTTGTGAAACAATTGGCTAAAAACGTATGTTTGGGGAATGAGGAGTTTGAAAAAGGTATCAAAGCACAAAAAAAGAAAAGAAATAAAGAGAAGTAAAGACAAGAAAAATAAAGAAGAACAAAGAGAAAAATACAAAATGAAAGTGAATAAGTTGAAAGGTTGAAGGGATTTCAAAGAATAGTAGTGATGCAAGTCATGGAGAAAACAAAGAAGGAGGAAATGAATATCATGACCAAGAAAGAGTAATGCTAAGTCTCTCTAATCCCCCTATGAAAAAGAAAATTCCTCAAAAAGTGGCAAAGTATGAGTCGATAAGAGAAAATGGAGTGTTTAAGATAAGATGAACCCGCTCTATCATAGCATATCCAACCTTAGTCCAAAAGACTTCATTGTATTCCGAAAAAGACCTACGTGATTTTAAACCGAGTGAGCTTACATTAGTGGTGATTTACATGAGGGGCCAGCCTATGATACTTAAAGTTGTACTTGTGACATTCTTTTGAAAGAGATGAGCGAACCTTTCGCAAATCTTTGAATTGAGTGCTACATTCTTAAGTGAGATATGCAAACGGAGAATAGAGGAGGAAGAGTTTGGGATCCACAATGACCTACATGAAAGAGCGAGCTTCCTTGATGAATAAAATCAATTCTTGATGCTCAAGTGTCACATTACACCTATTTTTGCTTAAAAGCTCAACCCAATGCCTTGTTAATAATTCATAAGTGTCTGGGTAATTGTTGGTCCCAATTGATGTGTGATTGATTCATTTTTGATTAGCTGAAATATCTCTTAACTTGTAGAGGTGGGAAATACTGTATATGCTTGAGGACAAGCAAAAGCTTAAGTTTGGGGGAGTTGATGAGTGGGGATTTTGACTACTTATTAGAATTTTTTTGCTTTCGTTTTAGTCCAAAAGCGTTTAATTGTGTTCCCGAAAATTGATGAAATATGCTTAATTGCAAGAATGGTAGAAAATGAGCCTCAACAATGAAATCCAACTCAAGAAGGCCATCAGAGATATGTGAGAAGTGCGGTCCGCACATGAAATGTGCGGCCGCAGAAGCAAGGCAAGACCAAAGTTTAGAGAACATACATATGAGGTTCAACGGAAGTACGGGCCGCACAATTATTGTGCGGCCGCAGAAAATCAGCTATGCAGTTGCAATTGAATTGTGCGGTCCGTAGAAGAGCCATATGCGGCCGCACTCAGAAATGTGCGGACCGCAGAAAGAGAGAGATGTGGCCGTGGTTCAGTATTATGCGGCCGCAAGATTCCAATCATGTCAACCTGAAGAAAAGTGCGAACCGCACATGGAATTGTGCGGCCGCAGAACCTCCAAAATGGCAATTTTGTCCGAAAATTCCAGCACTGCATAAATAGAAGAGTTTCATTTTTTTAGGTCAACTTTTGTAACTTTTGGCATCAACAGCCGTTTACTTTACTCCTTTTAGTAGTTTTTTCTATTTTAAGTTTTTTGAATATTACTTTTATCATCTTAATCATTAATATGGGTTTAATTATTACTTCTTCTTCCTTATTTTCTAATTTAAGCATGAGTAGCTAGGTTTTCACTAGGGTTGTGACTCAACCCTAGTGTGTAAACTTAATGGGTGTTTGATTGATTGCTTGTTTATGGTTGGGTGTTGATTATCTAGCCTTGTTCTTGCTTTTATTTGAAGATATAATGGCTATTAACATTATTTCATGCCTAATTGACTTGGCATCTACTTGAGATAGAGATACTTAGTCAAGAAAACCTTGACTAGCAAGAAATTGGGTCAATTGAGAGATTGATAAGCCCAATTAAAGGGTTGAACCTAGAGATAGTAAAACCCGACTTGAGCTTACTATCAACTGCTTTGTTCAATACCCGTTTGGACTTGAGAAAGTCAAATTGGGAAAAATCACTCTCTGACCGAGAGGTATTGAGTGGGTACTTGAGTGTTGATAGCTATAATAAACTCCGACCACTAAAACAATCCTTATGGCTTACAACCCATTAAGCGAACACCTAGGTGACGGTCATAGCCCTAGGCCTTTTTATCATTTGAAAAACAAACAAAAATAATTTCCTAGTTTCAATTCTTAGTTGTTATTATTATTTTAAAATAGACTTAGATCAAATCAAGTTTTTGAAAGTGCAATTTGAGATAATTCAAGCTCATTCACTATAGTATATACTCCTAAATCCCATTCAAAGCTCCCTGTGAAACATCGACCCTGACTCCTTGTTGGGTACTACTATTGCATCGACTGTTTCATAACCTCAAATAGATGTGTAATTTAGACGAGATCACGGACCGAACTCCTCGTTAACAAATAGATATATCTATGGTTCATGTCGTTCGTCCCTCGACAACGCACAATTTATATTTATATGTTGGATCGGGCCGTACAACCTCGGCATAACTCGTGCGCAAAATTCATGAAGTCCAATTATATTCTATATTGTTTCATTGGCTTGAAATATTTAATCTGTTAAATGATGAGAATTAATTTGATATTTACTACCAGTGAAAGAATTGTTTATTTATTTCTTGTTCTTGAGCTTTCGGCTATTTTTACATAATCCATGCTTAACTATAACATCGGTATTTTATTGTTAGCCTATAGTAAGTGTCGGAGTCGACCCCTCGTCACTACTTCTTCGAGGTTAGACTGGATTACTGGGTATGCATTGATTTATGTACTCATACTACACTTGCTGCATATTTTGTGCAGGCACATATATGTCCAGTGGTCATGTGGGCGCAGAGGTGCGGTTATTTCCCGTGTTACGAGTCCGCAACACTCGGAGTCTCCCTCAGAGTTATTTATATTTTTTCTGTCTAATTTGTATTCTAGACAGATGTATTTTATCATATTTCCTAGTTAATGCTCATCACTTGTGACACCGGGTTTTGGGGGTTTCTACAGGTTATCAACATTGTAGTTCGTGTAAATATCATCATTCATTCTGTAAATTCCAGTTTTATACTATATAATTAATTAAAATCATGATTTCAAATTATTAAAAGGAATAAGTAAGTTGACAGAACACCGTTGGCTTGCCTGGCGGCGGTATTAGGCGCCATCACGACCTTTAGCGGATTTCGGGTCGTGACAGCTTGATATCAGAGCATTAGGTTCACTTAGGTCTCACGAGTCATGTACAAGTCTAGTAGAGTCTTGCGGATCGGTATAGAGATATTTGTACTTATCTTCTAGAGGCTACAAGCTATTAGGAGCACTTCCCTTCTTGATTCCTCCTTGTGCGATTTGATCCCTTCGAGGCCTATGCCTTTATTTCCTTCCTATTCATTCTCATACGGTGTTGAGCACTCGTGTCAATTGGGCATCGAGGAGTTGCAGTGGTACTATCGACGTGGAGCAGGATGTTTCTCCCTACGCATCCGAGCAAGTAATTATCGTCTTCTTGCGGAAGGATGTTTTACCATTTCAGCTCAGTAGCAGTATTTTTGATGGGATCGAGGCTACGCGGAGATCGCTGTAATATTCAGATGTTGTATCGTACAATATTGGTGTAATGGTGGGGTGTTTGTTTATGTGTCGAGGCAGTTAATGACTTTAAAGGAGGATTTCTCAGCACTTGATTTGAAGGTTCAGCATTTATTTAATGCAAAGTAAAGGCAATCGGGCTATGAATGTTCAGGTTTGGGTTGGTGGAGTAATGAGACTTGATATTTTCAAGCGTGGCGGAATTTTCATCTGCTATGTAGTGTCGTTGTCCTTGTTGATTGTATTAAGTTCGCCGGTGTTATGGTCGTCTTCAATTCGCCTTTGGGGCAGAGTATTGTGAAAGGACACCAGTAAAACAGTCTTCTGAGAATAGCGGTGTGCAGCGGTTCAGATTCGAATCGGTGTTTCTAATATTGATGGCTCGAGAAGGATGATCTTCTAGGAGGTTGAGAGTTGATAACAAATCACTGGTTCCATTGCTACAGGTATGGATTTGAGTTGAGGCAACATTTGGGTGGCGAAGAATGAGGAAGGGCATGGAGGGAGGTGTCTCGCGATGGTTGAATTACTAATAGGTCAAGTATGAAAATCATAGGTCGAGAAGTTACTTAAAGAAGATGGTTTAGCCAAAGTGGGAGTGACAGAGTCTACGTTAGGATAGCCATATGACTTGAGAAAAGTTTGGAGTGACTTGGGATTCATGGTGGACAGTGACTAGGTCTACAGACTTAATTCGGAATGTTGGCTACTATACTGAGGAAGATTGGATACGACAGAGAGGAGTTTGCTTGATACGAAGGGGAATTCAACATGACTTCGGATTGGAATATATTGTCGCACCTTGGGTTGATGTCAATGGGGAGTGGACGGACTTGTACAGCTGGTGAACGAGCACAGGCTCAGGAGGGTTTACTGATGTCGTAGTAATGGCATCCAGTGAAGCATCGTTGGAAGATGTCAGCATGGAATTTCCATAGGTAGGTTATCTCCTATGATTAGGTTAGCGGTTGTGTGGTGTTGATGAAGCTTCTACTAAGGATTCTATTGGATATCCGATAAGAGGTCGAATGTGAATGTGGCTAGTAATTCAGAATATTTATAAAATGTTTAACAGAAATATTTCGAGAGGCTTGGAGAGTTGATCGTGCGAGATCATGGTAATTGGGAAAGAGGAATCTTGGTGGGTTCTAGGGTTAAGAAATTGTATCTTCAAGCTAAGAGGGGGAGACCCACCGTCTACAGTTGGATTGTGTGGTCATCTGCTTGTGCGGTTTCTAGTCAATGATGTATTGTTGGGCCATTATGACTAAGGAAAGAAAAACATCAGTGGTAATTCGAGCAAATAATTTGAGAAATGTGTACTATATTTGGGCCTTATTGATTCATGTTCAAGTTTTGGGAAGACTCAGAGTTTATGCTTTGTGTGGATGTGATGTACAAGGAAAGGAATTTAGCCGGTTGCTCCTTTGAGAGGGTCTTCATGTGCTAGCAGGGTCTTGGAGTTTGATGATATTTGGGAATGATTTAGAGTGGGTAACTCTCAATAACAGTCCTAGTGAGTTTAAAATTTAAGTGTGGTGCCTAAAGACTTCGAGTCTGTGGTATGGATAAATATCGAGCTTTTGCAGTGGATTATGAAAATGGGGCTTGGAGTGTTCTATGTTATCTTCGGTCTATGGTGTAGCATTTGACTAATGGAAGAAAATAACTTCGGATTCATAGAGGAATTTTCAGAATGGGTGTACCAGTTGAAGATGTGAATGTGCGCACAAGGAAGTTATGAGATGGTTCGTGGGTTTTGAGACAATGTGGTCTCGTGAAGTGGGGTCACTCGGGATAAGAGTAGATAGAGTTTGTTATATTTTGAACAGAGCTATTGCTATTTCTAAGGAAAGTCCAGGGTAAATTAGAAGAAGTTGGTTCAGTTAGCAATAGTTGAATCAACATGATTGTGGTAGTGATCAGTTCTTTCAGCGTGTTAAGTTATATATGTGATTTGTAGCGGTATGTGCGAGTCTTGATGGACGCCGTAATTTGATCTATTTGGAGGTATTCGATTATAATGACATATTATGTGTAGATGGATCCAAGAAGAGTTATGGTGGTTTAGACCACTACTTGAGGTTTGTATTTTTGTGCGGTTTGAGAATTCAGTTGCATTGGTTCTTCTGAAATGAGTTGAGTGAGGATTTTTCTAGACAAGGAAGTGCTTATTTTACTAGTAGTTCCGGAGTTATGATCAGTTATGGTAATCTAGTATAGCAGCATGATAGGTGCAATGAGCGGCATGGGAACTGGGAATTTAAGGTCGAGATTATGGTTCAGTGTTGATGGAATGCTACTAGCTCGGATGAGCAGGAGTTAATTTAGATGTTCAGAGTAAGATGACATTTTCTCTAGTCTCACCTGAGGATGGTGTCCTGTGGAAGAGGCTTTGTGTATTGACTTGCTGATTTTGATTCACTTTACAGAATTAGAACGGTTGGTGGTATGGATGTGCGAATTTGCTACCTAAGCGGAATGGTCGTGGGAGTGTGCCCCACTGGGAGATTTTTATAAGTGTGGTATATCAGTCACTTGATTGTTAAAGATTGAAACCAAATATGGAGGTTAAGGTAATATCGCAAGTGCGAGTGTTTATGCTTGAGAGGCATTCTATTTACTTGGATTGTGGATCGTGTGAGTTTGTTCCGGATTTGACGGTTGTTCTTATATGTCATGAATAGGTCATTGTGAGTCCTTGAGAGGTTATTTGCCCAAGCATGGTATGATCAGAATCGACTTGAGGTCCATTGATGGGTCCAAATGTGGATGTGTACTCTACACCATACTGGGTGTGTTCATTCGGCATAGCATTCCTTATGGGGGAGTATTCGTGCATTGGATGTTATTTTCGCCGTCAGCTATTTCATGTGATACTCTATTGTGCCATGTAGGTTGTGAGATGGCTTGATTATTCGCACATGAGTTGAGGTCCTGCGTAGCGGTGGTGTTATGTGAGCAGGATGGCTCTCGAGATACAGATCATATGTCGCACCTTAGTTGTGCTTGAGTTTCATAGCTTATGGCGCTACCCGTCTTCCCAGGATTTGTATTATGCACTTGGCGTGCTTATGGTTGAAATTCGGGCATTTTGTGAGTATAAGCGTTACGACTCGATGTGTGTTTTCTTTAGATTATTATGTGTAGATCGGGCGGGTGGCACGCTGCCACGGGTATGTTGTTTGGATCGGATGCTACCACAAGTATCATGGTTGGATTGGGTTGCATGCCGCAACGGTGTCGTGTGTGGATCGGGTTGCACGCCGCAACAGTGGGATGTGGAGTACGATTCCCTATATTTATTCTTGTGTGTTTTGTCCTTCATTTTCTAAGGAAGGTTCATTACATCTTTTCAGTTGTTTAATTAGTTACGTAGGTTGAGTAGTTCCTTCCAGGGTTCGTTTTCCTTAATACTGGGGTTGTAGTCAAAGCTGTCTTGAGCTTCTGAAAGCTCTCTGCACACTCATCCGACCACCTGAATGGAGCACCCTTTTGGGTAAATTTAGTCAAAAGCGATGCAATAGATGAGAAACCCTCCACAAAGCGACGATAATAACCGGCCAAGCCGAGAAAACTCTGAATCTCAGTAGCTGAAGATGGCTTGGGCCAACTCTGAATTGTCTCTATCTTCTGCATATCCACCTTAATTCCTTCACTAGACACTATGTGTCCATAGAATGACACCAAACTAAGCCAGAACTCACACTTCGAGAATTTGGCATATAGTCTCTCCTCTCTCAGCCTCTGTAATACAATACCCAAGTGTTGTGCATGCTCCTCCTGGCTACGTGAGTACACCAAGATATCATCAATAAATACTACGACAAATGAATCAAGATATGATTGGAATACACTATTCATCAAGTGCATAAATGTTGTTGGAGCGTTGGTCAACCCAAAAGACATCACGAGAAATTCAAAGTGACCATAATGAGTCCTCAATTTCGTCTTTAGAATATCTGAATCCCGAATTTTCAACGGGTGATACCCGGATCTCAAATTAATTTTGGAGAATACCCTCGCTCCCTGGAGCTGGTCAAATAAATCATCAATATGCGGCAAAGGATATTTGTTCTTGATTGTAACTTTCTTTTAACTGCTTGTAGTCGATGCACATCCGTATAGTACCGTCTTTCTTTTTAACAAACAGAACTGGTGCACCCCAAGGCGACACACTAGGCCTAATAAACCCTTTTATCAAGAAGTTCTTGAAGTTGCTCTTTCAATTCTTTCAACTCAGCTGGTGCCATACGATACGGAGGAATAGAAATGGGTTGTGTGCCCGACACCAAGTCAATACCAAAATCAATATCCCTGTCGGGTGACATACCCGGTAGGTCTGCAGGAAATACATCCGAAAAATCTCACACTACCGGTACTGAATCAATAGTCGGAGTATGTGCATCAACATCTCTCACAAAGGCCGAATATGACAAACATCCCTTCGCAACCATATGTTGGGCCTTCAAATAAGAAATTACCATGCTGGGAACATAATCTAGAGAACCCCTCCATTCGACCTTCGGCAACCCGGACATCGCCAACGTCACGATTTTTGCGTGACAGTCCAAAATAACATAACATGGAGACAACCAATCTATACCCAATATTACATCGAAATCAATCATACTGAGCAATAAGAGATTAACTCTAGTCTTCAGTCCCCTAATAATCACCACACACGACCGATACATATGGTCCACAATAATAGTATCACCCACCGGCGTAGATACACGAACATGTGAAACTAAGGACTCACGGGGCATATCCAGATAATAAGCAAAATACGATGATACATATGAATAAGTGGAACCAGGGTCAAATAATATAGAAGCTTCCCTGTGGCATACTGAGACAATACATGTGATCACTGCATCTGAAGCAACGGCATCTGGCCTGAGAGGAAAAGCATAGAATAGGGTCAGACCGCCACCTGATCATCCTTCCCCTCTTGGGCGACCCCTAGATGACTGACCCCCACCCCAAGCTGGCTGGATGGGTATCGAAGTAAATGGTGTTGAAGTCGTAGTCTGATTCCTCTATTGCACTAGACCTCCCGGGCGATGAGGACACTGCCTCCACATATGCCCAAACTCCCCGTAATCAAAGCAACTCCCCGGTACTGGTGGTGGTGAGGACTGAATCGGGCCCTAAGAACCGGAATAACCGCTAGAAGCACCCGGTGCAAATGAACCCCGAACTGAAGGAGCGCAGGTCGAACTGTGGGCTAGAAGGGCACTGAGAGATGACTGACCCTGATAAGAACTGTATGAACCATGGCTGGATGATGCACCACGGTGTACTGGACAACCCGTCTGAGAGTGTTTGTAAGGACGACCCCTGCCGTGGTAAAACTGACCCCCTGAAGGAATACCGCTGAAACCATTCGATCCATGAGGCTTCTTGGTCTACCTCTCTCCTCGCTCCTGGTTACGGACCATCTCTATCTGCCGAGCAATGTCAACTACCTCATCAAAAGTAGCACAAGACACCCTTTGCTGAGTCATAAGTAATCGCAGCTGATGTGTGAGGCCATCAATGAACCTCCTAATCCTCTCCCTATCAGTGGGAACCAACCAAACTGCATGACGAGACAACTCAGAAAACCTCATCTCGTACTGGGTCAAAGACATGCCATCCTGCCGAAGATGCTCAAACTGTCTACGCAGCTCCTCCCTATGAGGATGCGGCACGAACTTCTCCAAAAAGATAGCAGATAGGGGAAATCATAACCCTAGACTTCTTCAAATCTTGTCTACAATATTTGCCTTGTTAGTTATAAATTACTACATTTTTAATTACTTTGATCTTAGTTAGTAAACTCTCAAATTGTTATATAATATTTCTGAAGGTTGATTACTTGAATTCGTGCAAAACTATTAGTTGTAATTAACACGTTATTTCTCTGTGGGATTCGACTCCGAACTTGTAAACCGAATTATATTTGCAACGACCGCTTAGTCCTTTTTATAAGGCATAGTTGGGCGTGATCACTAGGCAATCCACAGTCTATGCAATTTGTTTGGCGGATCTAATAAATTATATATCATCTAATTGTCGATTGCAATAAATGTTAAGGCACGATAAAAGTTTACAAAATTTGTCTGGATTTTGATTGCACAAGAAATATGACATTTTATCTGATTGAATTTTGACTTGTCAAAGCCGAATTTGAGCTTCATACATCTTTGCATAACCTCCTATTTGAGCACATGAAAAATGGAAAATTCACTTCACTCATCTCAATTTGCACTATAAATACTTCCACCATACAAGCAATAAATCTCACAAGTTTAATTATACAATTTCCAGAAAACCCATTAGAGAGTGAAACAAACAATGGTTACTTCTTCTATCAGCTGTTGTCACTTGGGAAATATTCAATCAATGGTTTGGGGTTGTTCTCATAATTTTCTCCCCAAAAAGAACTCAAAACTCACAGTAAAACATAGATCATATGCCAGTTCTATAGGAAGAGAGAAAAATATGAGTCATTTGAAAATGAGTGCAGCATTGGTTGATAATACTCTCAGCAGTAGTAGTAGTACTACTACTAGTACTGAACGTCCTTTGGCAAATTTCCACTCAACTGTCTGGGGAGAATATTTCCTCTCCTACACTCATCAACTCACAGTATGACATTATGTGAAACTATAATATTATGGGAAATTTTATGTTGAGGTTATTAATTTTTGAATCTTTCCAACCAACGAATCCTTTAACATAATGAATATAGTCAAATCTCTCTATAACAACCGGATTGTTTTGACTGTTATAGCAAAGTGTTGTTATAGAAAAATATATATTATAACATAGTATGAAAATTGGTTCCATAAAAAACTTGACTTTTATAGAGAATGACTGTTATATAGCGATTGTTGTTATAAAGAGGTCTGACTGTATTTTTACAAGAGAAAAAAATAAAGCTTTAACTTTTGGTGCATGAAATTAGTAGCCAAGAAAAAGTTGAATTTGAAGGGTTGAAAGAAAAAGTCAGGCAAATGCTAGTTGAAACACCTGATAATAGTACACAAAAACTTGAATTGATTGATACAATCCAACGATTGGGAGTTGCATATCATTTTGAAAATGAGATTCAAGGAAACTCTTACCAAAGATGTACAAGGATTATTAAGTTTATATGAAGCAGCACATTTAAGAGTACATGGGGAAGAAATTTTAGAACAAGCACTGAGTTTTACACTCACTAATTTGGAGGCAATGGGCCCTAAGCCAGCCCATTCATACAAATCTACCAAGGATGACAGCAAGAAAATACATATCTATGTATGAGAACACTGAATCTCATAAAATATATATATATATATATATATATATATATATATATATATATATATATATATATTCATGAAATCTTTTTTTGTTTCGAAAATTCAAATATATACCACTCAAGTTTCAGTTACTTTCATCCGGGAGCGAAGCTAATGTTTAGGCTACCGGATGAAAATATATACATAAAAGAACTAGAATCTCGAAACCATAACAAAGATGAAAATATACGAGATTATTTCATTACACATTGTTCAATTTAATAAGCTAACTTCCTCTTTTACATCACATGCTAAATTTACTTCACTCATCTCAATTGCACTATAAATACTTCACCATATAAGCATCAAAATTTCATAAGTTTAACTGTAGAAGAGCCAAAAAAACCCATTTTTGAGAGAGAGAGAGAGAGTTAGAGGCCTTTGGAGGCAAAATAAGTTAATTATATTTTACAATCAACTTCTTCTAATATTTTCTTCCTAATTGATAATATAACCAATTTATTTAATTATTCTTGAAGTATTATTAATCTGATTTAAACTTTTATTAATTTCACTTTCGAAAAATATCTTTCTGTTTGAAAACAAATGTCTTTATTTTTCTATGAGCAATATTATATAGGCATGTGAAAGAAGAATCAAATTTTATTTCATTGAATATATCTATTAGAGTGTTATCTTCTACCTATATAAATTTTCTTAGTATTTTTGTTACAAAGTAAGTGCAAAAATCAATATGTAGCTAATTAGCTCAAAGTATGTACATAAGCTGATGTAAGGTGAAAATTAATCCAAGTTGAAGAGAATAAAAGGAACGAAGGAGGAAGTCATTTAAGTTATAGCAAATGGCTGATCAAAAGATTTACTTACCATTATAAAAATTATAGGAGTAATTATTTAAAATATACTTATTATATATGTAATATGATAATATTTGGGGCCCTATATTTTTTGGGGCGTAAAGCCTTGGGTTTAGCTACCTTGGGGTTGGGCCACCCCCTATATTTTTTGGGGCATATTTCAGATTATAAGTTTCAAAAGTTATCATTTCTTTATTAAATTTTGTGTCAAGTCAAACTATGACAAAAAAAGCAAAACAGAGGAAGTATATGTATTATTTTATGCTGAATTTTTTTTAATGTAACGAATATTTTTTATAGGAGCGTGCAAAATATAATGATCCAAAGTTAAATATAATCACATAATAACGCTTAATTTTTATTTGGTGCATGCAGGAAATTACTGGCAAGAAAGAGTTGAACTTGAAGAGCTGAAAGAAAAAGTCAGGCAAATGCTAGTGGAAATACCTGATAATAGTACACAAAAACTTAAATTGATTGATACATTTCAACGATTGGGAGTGGCATATCATTTCAAAAATGAGATTAAAACATCCATTCAGATTATCTTTAATGCCTCCCAACAAAGTGAAAATGAAGATGACAACCTTTACGTTGTTGCTCTTCGTTTTCAGACAACAAAGGCATTACATGTCTTTTGTTAAGTAACATTCTACCTCCGCCTCTGTTACGATTTTTTAACTAGTTAAATATCTCTCTGATATTAATTACTATGATATTAAATCAGATGTGTTCAAGAAATTCATTGACAAAGATGGAAAGTTCAAGGAAACTCTTACCAATATACTGTTACGATCCCAAATTCCCTCCGTAGGATGTCGTGATGGCACCTAGTCTCTAAGACTAGGTAAGCCTATCAATACGGAATAATGATAAATATCTGAAATAAATAAACTACAATTCAAACAATTTCAACTCCCAAAACTCGGTAGAAATAAATCACAAGCTTCTAAGAATTTATTCTCAATGTCTCTATATGTCAAGGTCTAAATAAATTTTAAGGAAGCAACATAAAATGATAGAAGGGGACTCCGGAGTCTGCGGACGCTGGTAGATATACCTTGAAGTCTTCGTGCGCAGGTAACTCACTGACGTTTAGGCTGGTAAAATATACCTGGATCTGCAAAAAAAAAATGTGCAGAAGTGTAGTATGAGTACACCACAGCGGTACCCAGTAAGTGCCAAGCCTAACCTCGGTAGAGTAGTGACGAGGTCAGGTGAGACCCTACTGGAATATAAAAATGGCATGGTAAAATATTTATCAATGTAGTAAAATAAGATGACATTGGAAATGAATCAAATAGTATGTCACATTTAATAACACCAAATAATTGCAAAAAATATCTCGTGAAATCAAAACAGAATTTTGTTCAACTTTATGAAAATCACAACAATTAATCGAAAGCAACTATGGCCGTAAATCAATATCAACAAGGGCACTACCGAGGTACCGCCTCGTAGTCCCAAATTATAAATAATTTCACAATATCTCATTTTCTTATACCACCTCGGGAGCCTTCATAATTTATTTAAAGAAAATATTTTTCCCGAAATAGCATCCCGCGTTGTAGCCACCCTTATTACACCGCATGACTTCTAGTAGTCACCCCTACTAGCCACGCGTATCAAGCCACCCTTATCTCACCGCATGCGTTTCAACACCCAGACCTTATACCACCGCATGCGTATCAATATCACAATATATCACAATTTGCACCTCAAGTGCTCAAATAATTTAACTTGCCAAAATAATTTAATAACAATATTTTTTCACAATAAAGAGCTCACGGCTTATGCAAAATAAATCGTCAATAATAGTTTTTCACAATAAAGAGCTCACTGCTCCATCACAATCAGTACGAAAATCTTACAAAAATATTCAGGAGTAAATAATTCAGGAAAATAATATTTCAAAATCTTTAATACGTTGCTTCAATATCAAGTTTTAAAATGCCGAATATTTCAAATTAATAATATTTAATTTAAAGAAAATCAACCTTCAAATAATGCACAGAATAAAAGAAATCAAGTTCCAACTAAACAGATAAAACAATTAGCAGGAGAAGGTCAAACAAATTTAAAATATAAATATTTAATCAATGATGAAGAATATAACAAGATTGAATATTTTAATAAATGCGCAACAATGATCTACACAATTTAAAAATATAATCCTTCACATTTAGCCCGTGTACACACTCGTCACCTCGTGCACACGATTTTCAACACATTTCAATAATCACATCAATACCAATCCTAGGAGAAATTTCCTCCATACAAGGTTAGACAAGTCACTTACCTCACTTGCTCCAATTTAACCAAGTATAATGCTTTTTCTTCGATTTTTCCGACTCCGATCAACTCGTATCTAGTCATAATTAATTCGATACAGTCAACAAATTTATAGGAATCAATTTCATAAGAAAATATTACACTTTTCAATAAAATCCGAAATTAGTTCAAAAATTGCCCTTGGGGCCCACGTCTCGGAATCCGGCGAATCTTCAAAATCCGACAACTCATTCAATTACGAGTCCAACCATACCAGTTTCACTCAAATCGAATTCCGGATCGACACCGAAATCTCAAAAATTCATTTCTATGAGATTTCTAAAATTTTCTAAAATTTGTACCTCAAATCACTAATTAAATGGTGAAAACAATGATGTATTCGTGTATATTGACCAAATCCGAGTTAGAATCACTTACCCAAATATTTTTCCTTGAAGATATATCAAAAATCGCCTCTGCTCAAGCTCCAAGTTGTAAAAAATGACGAATGGGACGAAGCCCCCCCGATTTTATATCTTACAGATCTTACCAGGGTGACCTCGATCATGGGGTCCGATCCTGGACCTCGATAATAGGAGTCCGATCATGGGGAGTCCGATTAAGGGGAGTCCGATCATGGGGCCGATCATAGTCCTCGATCATGGTCCTCGGTCATGGCCTTCGATCATTGCTTCGATCATGGCCCTCGACCCTGGGGATCGATCACAACCATCAATCCTGGCTATCGATCATGGCTTCGATCTTTATGGCCTTCAATCACTGGCCTTGGTCATAGCCCTCGATCCTGGGCCTTCGATTAGTGGCCTTCGATAACTGGCCTTCGAGCTTGCCTTCGATCATGGATCTCGAGCCTGCCTTCGATCCTCGGCTCGATTTCTGGGGGTTCGATTGCACAACAGAAGAGAATTTGCAGCAGCCTTTGCAGCAGCTGTTTAAGTCCCATTTTTGATCCGTTAACCATCCGAAACTCACCCGAGATCCTCGGGACCTGAACCCAATACACCAACAAGTCCTAAAACATCATACGAACTTATTTGAAACCTCAAATCACATCAAACAACGCTAAAATCACGAATCACACATAGATTCAAGCCTACTGAACTTTGAAACTTTCAATTTTTACAAACAACACCGGAACCTATCAAATCAAGTCCGATTGACTTCAAATTTTGTACGCAAGTCATAAATGACGTAACAGAGCTATAAAAAATTTCAAAATCGGATTTTGACCCCGATATCAAGAAGTCAACCCCTCAGTCAAACTTCCCAAAAATTTAACTTTCGGCATTCCAAGCCTAATTCTACTACGGACTTTCAAATAAAATTCCGATCACGCTCCTAAGTCCAAAATAATCATACGGAGCTGTTGGAATCATCAAAATTCCGGGGTCATTTGTACATATTTCGATATCCGGTCACTATTTGAACTTAAACTTTATATTTTTTATCAAAATTCCATATCTAGGGCTAGGGACATCGGAATTTGATTCCGGGTATACGTCCATATCCCAATTCACGACACGGACCTACCAGAACTGTCAAAACACTTATCCGAGTCTGTTTGCTCAAAATGTTGACCAAAGTCAACTCAGTAGAGTTTTAAACCTCTAATTCACATTTTAATCCATTTTTTACCTGAAAACTTTTTGAAAAATTTTACGGACTGCGCACGCAAGTCGAAAAATGATAAATAGTGCTTTTCGAGATCTTAGAACACAAAATTAATTATTAAATTTAAAGATGACATTTTGGATCATCACATATACTCTCACAATTTGACAAATCAGGTATACTACCGGTAAAAGAATTAGCATGTAACGAAACTTGAGACAATTGTGTCATATTTTCAATCACATTAATAGTACCTGATAACCCTTTAAGCTGATTATTCAACCAAAGATTCCTAATTTCAGAACCCCTAAAAGAAGCAGGCAAAGAACCAGTAAGATTTTTATAAGACAACCTCAAGTTCATTAAATTAGGAAAAGAATAAAAAAAATCAGGAATAACACCAATAATACTAGCATTACTAGCATAAAAAGACCCCAAATTTGTACTTTCAGTTAAGTACATAGGAATTTGCCAAGGAGAAAGCTTCCCATTTTCACCAATACTTAAAGTTATTAAATTTGGAACCCCCAAAAGGAAATCTTGAGGAATAGAAGTGAATTGGTTATTGTCCAAGAAAATTTCAGGTAAGTTTGACATGTTTGAAAAAGAAGGTATAGGACCAGAAAGCTTGTTGTTTTGAACAGAAAGTGTTTTAAGATTGGAAAGTTGGTTAAGTTCAGGAGGTAAAGAACCAGAAACTGATTGAGAATCAAGATTAATGGAAGTTACAGTAGTAGAAGATTTGTCACAGTTGACATTTTTCCAAGTACAGAAAGGCTGAGAAGTTGACCAACCAGAAGGTGGTGGAGAAAGAGATGTAAGAAGTTTTGACATAACAGAAGCATCATCTGAGAAAGTGAAGGTAAGGGAAGTTAAGAGTAGGAGGAGGTGGAGAAAGAGGTAGTTGATGGTAGGCTATAATCTCATATTTTAGTCGATTATTACATTCTAATTTACTGCACTTTAGTTGAGTTTGAGCTTTAATCGCTAGTATTTTGCACTAATTGTGTGTTTTATACCTTGTAGGAGTGATTTCGAGCTAAATGTTATGGAATGAATTTAAGTGATTTGGAGCTTTGAAATCTGAGTAAAAGCCCAAGGAATTAAGCCGGGATCGTGTTCGGGGATCAACGGATGATAGTTAAGAACGAACGAAGAATCGAGCAGTCATCTTGCGCAGTATCCAATAAAATACACATAACATTTCTCTCAGAGATTTGTTTTGGCTCCACAATATATCATTGGAAAGCTATTTAAAAGGGCTACAACTTTTATATTTTACGTTTATTCACATTCCTAATAGAACAGGGTGAAAAGTGCACGGTAAGTGTGCGACCGCGCATATAGAGCAAAACAGTGTGAAAAGTATGTGGCCAAGTGCGCGAGCACACTTCCAGGTGCGCGGCCGCGCACGTTCTATCCGAAAAAAGTGTCCTTTTTTGCGTAGGAGAAGGAGTTTTCGTTTGGGCCCGACCCTACTTGGTATATATACATGAAAAAACAGTATTTTGAAGATTTTTGACACATCTAAGACTTAAGGAGGCTAAGGAGAAGTTGGAGAAGGAAGAGCACACGGAATCCATCATTCAATCCCAACTCAAGACAAGGGTTTGGATTGTTTTATATTTTTATTTACTTTAAAATTAATTGTGATGAATTACTCCATGTTTATGGAGTAATTCTTCCTTAGGGATTGATGGATTTTGTGTTTTGAGAATTATTTGTGGATATTAACTCTAGTTTTATGTATTGAATCATTTTGGGTATTTTTATTGTTGCATATATATTCAAATATTTATGTAATCGAAAGAGGCATAATTTATGATATTTTGCATTATCTTGTTGGTTGAATTCATTGATTCCTCTTAGTAATCGAAAGAGGCTGGTTGAATTATTGTTTAGACCTAGTTAGGAGAATAATTGAAAGAGATTCTCCTAAAGATTAACCCACTACGAATTCTTGCATATCTTCACTGAGCTTAACTTAGTTTATATTGTGAGGTTGAGATTTAATCGAGAGAGGAGTTTCTACTGAACGTTCGAACTAATAATAGAGTGAATTCGAGAGACTCACTTGAACCATAGAGTGAAGTAACTAGAGTTAATTCTCAAACAAGTATCTTGTACCTATCCAATCAACCCCTATTTTCTCCCACTGATATTCTCTTTGCTTACTCTTGTTGCAATTGTCATTAGCCAATAGTTTAGACTTTTAGTAAATTTTAGTTTTTAATTCACACAAATTTAAATTGTTGATCATCTTGGATAGCAATTAAAACTAGAAGCTACGAAAATACTGTTTAATTCGAGAGACTCACTTGAACCATAGAGTGAAGTAACTAGAGTTAATTCTCAAACAAGTATCTTGTACCTATCCAATTAACCCCTATTTTCTACCACTGATATCCTCTTTGCTTACTCTTGTTGTAATTGTCATTAGCCAATAGTTTAGACTTTTAGTAAATTTTAGTTTTTAATTCACACAACTTTAAATTGTTGATCATTTTGGATAGCAATTAAAATTAGAAGCTACGAAAACACTGTTTAAATCTAATCCCTGTGGATACGATATTTTCTATACTATATTCGACTAGCGAACATAATTTTGTGTTGTGTTTTTAGCTCGTCAGTAGTGGTGGTGGAAAGCCATTGATGGTTAGGGGGTCGGGATGTTAGGGTGGTGGGTGTATAAATAGAGGAAGAATGGAGATGTGGGGTTGTGGGGGTGGGGGTGGGGTTTTTAATGTTGGTTAGGTGGTTTGTTACTTTAATAATGTGTTTGGTTTTTCGGTCAACAAGAAGGAAGATATGTTCGAGCATCAAGAAAATGCTTCTGTTAGGGTAGGCTGTCTAAGTTATACCTTTTTGAGTGCGAACCTTCACGAATCATGCGCGAATACGAAATAGAAGATACTTACACAAGGTTAGGTTGCCTATATTATACCGTTTTGGGTGCGATCCTTCCCCGAATTCTGCGTGAATACGGAAGAGAAGATGCTTGCATCAAGGTAGATTGCCTACGGTATACCAAGATGCTTGAGAGTTCATGAAAAGGACTTTCTGGTTTTTCATTTAAATATTTGGGTGAAGAGAGAAGACAGTTTGGGTGTTTGTTCTTTTGTCTTCTTTGAGTATTCAGTGTACCAATTAATTTGAATTGTCATCGTTAGTTTTAGCCTCTTTGTTAAGAGGGCTTTATTTTCAAATCTCGAATTTAGAAGCAAATTCAAGATTTTAATTCTATGAATACTTTATTTGAGTTCTAAGTTTATAGTTCAATAATTGTAGCAATTCCAGTGAGCTTTACACAAATAATCCAGGTCTAAGTTAAAATTATATGTTTAAATGAACAACACACATTTACAATGCTAGATCCGTTCATGTGTGAATTAGCCTCTCTATAGAAAGAACTTGGTTACTAGATTCAGACTAGAAACCTTTAGCTAAGTATAAAGAATGAGTTATCATTTCCTCATATCCTTCAAGAAAAGGAGAAAAAGATAGTGAGCATTAAATCCACGTTTATTATACAAGCGACTTTCATCAAAAATAGATTTTCATGAATAATAATTAAGACATATTAGGAAAAATAAGATAATTAAGACATTAAGACTTGATAATCACCCTTGGTGGTCGATTTGAGCGTCTGTAATTATTTGCAAACATTGTTCTTATAGTTTTATTTTGTTTCCTCTTTCGTTTTTATAAAGAATTTATACTAATGATCACAGCTTGAAAGGATTTATATATTTGTCATCAAGTGGCAGCTCAATTTCCTTTTTCCTCTTTCCTTACTAAGGGCACTATTTATAAAAAACATTCACTTGTTGAAAGGTCCCTTTTATCCTATTTTAACGAGAGAATTGAACTTCATATTGAAGTTTTGACTCTAGAATTAATTTAGTGAGTTTATTTATATACCTTGGGAAAAGGAGAAGACGACATGTATATACTAGTCCTATATACATGTTGTAGTTCACTTATAAATACCCATATCTAAACATGTTAAAGTAAAGGCCCGTTTAGCCATAAAAAAAATTATTTTTATCGAAATCAGTGCTTGGCCAAAAATTTTCAATCTTTACTTAAAGATGGATTTTGAAATTTTTTTAAAAATTTTAAAAACTTCTAAAAGTTGTTTTTCAAAATTTTCACTTCAGAACACTCACAAAAATTCAAAAACAACCCAAAATTATATTCATATACAAACACAACTCTAATTTTCAAATACTATTTTCACTTGAAAAAAAAATACTTTTTTTTCGGAATTTTATAATTCTTTTGTCCAAACACCCACTAAGTTGAAAATTTATAATATTTTCCTCCACAACTCTTCTAATGCGTTCTTGATTTTTATTTTTTATTTTTTGGAAAAATCTTGCCCATTCAAGTAAGAAGAAATCTTTTAAAATAAACACACTGTTTGAGCAAAAACTATTTGATTCGATCGAACTCCTCTGGACATCTACCTCTGCCCGACCCTAACTATGAGCAAGCATAATTAGAGAGGGCAATTTGTACTAAAAATCACCACTTGTGGAAAAAGTCTAAACAGGAAAAAGGAAATGTGTGCTAGAACTATCAAAAAAATCTTCTATGCAACTCTTCATAAGTGAGTTAGAAGTAGATTTGCGATTCGACTAAAAACCCAAAAATAAGCTCCTAATCAGGTTCTGGGGTCGCATATGCGACCGCATAATGGTCGCATAATTGCTGACAAAAATGATCAAAAATCTGTTTGCGTATGCGGTCACTATGCGGTCCGCATAACTATTATGCGGTCGCATAATGCACCGTATAACAGTTATGCGATCGCATAGTGACCGCATAGCTGCTGCCAGAATGGCCCTTTTCCTGCTCACTTCTGCGGCCATTATGCGGTCCGCAGAGTGATTATGTGGTCGCATAATGGACCGCATAAACACACTTTTCCGGCAAAAAATTTTCTTTACTTTCCTGTGCATTGTTCAACCCACACGGGGAAGAATTTCTACAATCCTCATAGTGACCGGATTTTACTACAAAAAATAAAGCTTTAACTTTTGGTGCAGGAAATTAGTAGCCAAGAAAAAGTTGAATTTGAAGAGTTGAAAGAAAAAGTCAGGCAAATGCTAGTTGAAACACCAGATAATAGTACACAAAAACTTGAATTGATTGATACAATCCAACGATTGGGAGTTGCATATCATTTTGAAAATGAGATTCAAACATCCATTAAGAACATCTTTGATGTGTCCCAACAGAGTGAAAATGAAGATGACAACCTTTGTGTTGTTGCTCTTCGTTTTCGACTACTGAGACAACAAAGGCATTACATGTCTTCTGGTACGTAGCATTCTACCTCTGCTATGGTTTTTTAACTAGTTCAATATCTCTCTGATATTAATTACCATGATGTTAAATCAGATGTGTTCAAGAAATTCACTAACAAAGATGGAAAGTTCAAGGAAACTATTACCAAAGATGTACAAGGATTATTAAGTTTATATGAAGCAGCACATTTAAGAGTACATGGGGAAGAAATTTTAGAACAAGCACTGAGTTTTACACTCACTAATTTGGAGTCAATGGGCCCTAAATTGAGCAATTCATCACTTAAGGCCCAAGTTAGTAATGCCCTAAGCTAGCCCATTCATACAAATCTACCAAGGATGACAGCAAGAAAATACATATCTAAAGGTGCATCAAAGAGAGCTTGGCGAGCTTACAAGTTACATAATAGGTCAAAGTAACGATAACTGAAATATATATTTTTAGCTACTCTAAAAAATAATAACCATAAATTATATATTTTTTGTATACATGTTTGCAAAAAAAAATATACATATTATATTTATATTTTGACTAGCAAATAACAAATGCAATTAGTTTTGACTTACCAACTAATTATATATTTTTCCCAATTGATAAACATGTCATGATCCAAAGCTTTTTGGGCCAAAATTGGTCGAATAAATGGTCATAACTTACCCCCCTCCCCACCCCCCCCCCCCCCCCCAAAAAAAAAAAAAAAAACACATCGAAACCGATCTCCTCCTTTCTATTTCTTTATTTTGAAAAAAAGAAACGTGAAAGCTAATGTACTTTTCTGGAAGTAGTAGCTTATGTTGATCTTCCAAATTTACATAATTCTCAATCTTCTAACTTGATTTTATATGTTTGATTTGTGTTATATTTTGGCTTGTCGATTAACATTATCTTACCCATTTTGATTCAGTAATTAATTGGGTCATTTGAGTTCAATCCATTGAATCAAGTCATATACTTCGAGTAATGCAATAGAAATATAACTAATTAACCAATACTTTTATACTATAGGTGGTAGAAAGATCTGAATTTTACAGAGCAATTTCCATATGCAAGAGATAGATTGGTGAAGTGTTACTTTTATACCGTAGGAATCTACTTTGAGCCTCAATATAGTCGTGCGAGAGAAATGATGACAAAAGTACTAACCATATACACCGTTATTGATGACACTTATGATGCTTATGCAACTTATGATGAACTTGTTCCTTTTACCGATGCATTCGATAGATGCGGGTAAGTTTTTACCGTTTAAACATAATTGATCATTTAATTCTCTATTTGATGAGTAAGAAAATATTATATGTCAATTAAGTACACGTTACTTTCTTACGAGATGATTGGTATAAAAATTTAAAAATTAGCTTGTGACTTTGGTTCAAACCCTTAACGTGCAGATGTGACATTAGTGCCATCGGTTCAGTACCACCTAGTCTGAAACCTACTTATCAAGCCCTTGCAGACCTTTATACTCAAATAGAAGAAAAATTTATCAAAGAAGGTAAATTGGACCGTCTCTACTATGCAAAATATGAGGTAAGCTCCCTTAGCTTCATTTCTTTTGAATCAAACCTTACCATAACTTTCATTAATTAGTTTAATTAACTAAGTTATATGGAAGAAATGAAAAGACTAGAGAGGAAGGAAACATCCAAAATCTAAAAGAAGACATGATATATATACTTACGAAGAATTGTGCGACCTTCTCGTCTAAAAGCTTAAACTATACTTAGAGAAAATACATATTTTATTTAATTATATCTTTAACACGCCCTCTTACGTGCGAGCCTGATTCTTTATTATGTGACAAGCACGCGGAAATTATTCTCGATACGGATATAGGAGCTTTGTAATGTAGAGTTATATGATCGTCTCATCTAAAAGCTTAAGATGTTAGAGATAACACACTTTTAATTATTGACTTAATTATATCTTCAACGTTATATAGTTCTATATTTTTGTTTTATTCTCCTTTTAGATGAAAAAGTTGGCTAGAGCATTTTTCAAGGAAGCAGAATGGTTAAATGTTGGCTATATTCCAAAATGTGACGAGTATATGAAGAATGCAAATGTAACTACTACATGTATGATGGTTGCAACAACATCCTTGAGTTTTATGGAGGAATCTATAGCCAAAGAGACTTTTGAATGGATGATAAATGAGCATTTAATCCTTCGAGCTTCATCAGTAATCAACAGATTAAAAGGCGATTGTATTGGACATAATGTAAGTACTACACTATATTTAATTTTCAGTTCGCACCCTTTTCTCCGAAGGGGAACCTTGGCGTAACTGGTAAAGTTATTGTCATGTGACCAGGAGGTCACGTGTTTTGAGCCGTGGAAACAGCCTCTTGCATAAATGTAGGGTAAGGTTGCGTACAATAGAACCTTGTGGTCCGGCCCTTCCCCCGACCCCACACATAGCGGGAGCTTAGCATAGCGGGCTGTCCTCTTTTCGCATTTTTTTCCCATAAATAAATAAATTGTATGACCATCTCATCTAAGAGCCTAAGTCGTAGAGTGAGTTACTTTTTCATTTATTTAATTATATTCTCAACGTGCCCCTCACATATAATATTTGTATTGATTATTGAAATCTATTGACTGCAGTTGGAACAACAAAGGAAGCATATAGCTTCATTCATAGAATGCTACATGAAAGAATTTGGAGGTTCAAAGCAAGATGCATATGCTGAGGCTCAGAAGAAAATCACTAATGCATGGAAAGACATGAACAAGGACTTCCTTTGTTCTACTCATGACAAAGTACCAACGTTTGTCCTCGAACTAGTTATAAATATTGCGCGCCTGGCATATATTTTCGAAGAAAATGATTTTGCAAGTGCCCAAAGCGAATTTAAAGACAAGATTATAGTGTTGTTTGTTGAACCTGTCAATGTTTGAGGATAATTTGGAGCATAATCTAGTTTGAGAACATAGGAATAACAGAAGTACTTCTATTACTGATTAATGGTGAAAAATGATGTATTGATTTGTATACTATTAATGTTTGAGAAAAAATTATCTTCAGCTCTATTAAGGAACAATGAATCAGGTGGGGGATGCAACGAACCTTGGCATCTAGTTGATTTATACAAGCTGTGAAGGTTAATATTGTGGACCATCAGATGTGGTGATCTATGACTTCGCGCCGAGTGGGGGAAGAGTCCACTATCAATGAATGGATTGCGAGTCATGTGTTGTATCAGTTTTGGCCTGAGATGTATATATGTGGTACTGAAAGGTTCTCCCAAAATTTACATGTGTTTAAGGCCTGAGATTTTGTAGAGGATAAGGTTGGGACTTGCAGTATGTCCGCCTTCGTAATAATCTTCCAATTCTACCCCGAGCTATTGGAGAAAGGAGGTCACATATTACAAATCGACGTTGACACTGAGAAAGGTGGCCTTGCTATAAACCCGAGATTTTTAGTTGATTTCGGAGCAGAACCTGATGGTCCATCCTTGGCTCATGAAATGAGGTATCCTGGTGGTGACTGCACTTCTGATATTTGGATATAAAGTGGCTAAAAAACTGATCAAGAATAAAGTCTGGTGACTCTGGTCCCATGTTGTTAGTTTGCCTACTGAATATCCAAATGTATTCTATTAGTGAAACAAATGTCTGTACTGTACCTTAAAACAACACTTCAATAATTTTAGCTTGCACTTGTCCTTTTAAATTTCCTCCTCTCTTTCCTCATATTTACATCTTTTCATTACAAATGGCTCCTTATCTTGTTGGTCCTTTTCTTGTTTTCAGAACTTTTAAAACTACTAACATTTGTCTTAAGCATCATCTGCAAAAGCTTCTGTTTTTCTTCTTTTCTGTTTTCCTTTTTATGGGGTGGTTGAGTACAAGTACATTGTAGAAAAGATTGGAAAAAGAATTATTTTTCTCCTCAGAAATGTAATGCTGAATTAAACAGCATTATTTCAAGCTAATACAATGGATTAATATAAATGAAAAAATTATCACATCTACAGCTTTTCCTAGTATTTTTTTCTAGGTCAGAGTCTTCAAATCACCTTCACCCACGACCGTTAGGTCCTGTGTTCAAGTTAGGGGAAAGTGTAAAAACACTATATATCCTCTTAATCTGGGAGGGATTTCAAAAAAAAAAAAAAAGACCAATTATTGTGACATCCACCAAATGTCATCTTTTTTTTAGCAGTAAAAGGGTTGAGTTTTTCTTTTTACCAAGTAACCTCATCAACTATTCCTTTTTGTGAATCAACCATCCATATAAGTAGAATTCACATTTAGGGGCGGAGTTAAGGGGCACAAGGGGGTTCATTTTGCTAGAAATTATATTTTATATATAATGTTAAAATTATTTTTGTATGTAAAAATAGTAGATGTATCTCTTAAGTTTTTTCATCTGTTTACTTCTTTATACTTTGAATGTCCTTACACAAAATTTTAACTCCGCACAAAACCAATTATTTTCTATGGTAATTGACAAATAAATCGTTTTTTATTCTTTTTGTAATTACGTATACCCTCATCTTCAAGGAAAAAAAATAATATTAACGCAATCGCGAAATTCCTCACGCGATCGGATAGCACAAATTTTACTGCCTAGAAAATAACCCTACACGATCGCATAAAGTCCCACGCGATTGCGAAGCACTGACACTGCAAACCTACGCGATCGCGAAGCATTAAGCGCGTGGTCCAGCTCCTCCCCAGTTTCTCCTACGCGATCGCAAACAATGACACGTGATCGTGATGCACAGACTGGACTAACCTATGCGATCGTGGGCGTGCCCACGTGATCGCATAGAACGAATTTCTAGCTGCCCAAAATAAGCCTACACGATCGCAACCCCATTCACGCGATCGCGTAGAAAAAATTTACCTCTACCCAAATTACCCTACGCGATCGCAGACCAACTTACGCGATCGCGCATAAGGAAATCAGAAGAAAAATACTAGCAACTATAAGCAGTATCCCAAAGGCAAAAAATAATCTGTTAGTCATCTGAAACTTACCCGAGCCCCTCGAGACCTCAACCAAATATACCAACAAGTCCCAATACATCATACGAACTTAGCCGATCCTTCAAATAACACCAAACAACGCTAAAACTAATAATAATCCTCCAATTCAAACTTAATAAAACTTAAGATTCCCAACTTATACATTCAGTGTCGGAACCTATCAAATCAAGTCCGATTGACCTCAAATTTTGTACACAAGTCATAAATGACATAACCAAGCTATAAAAATTTTCGGAACTGGATTCCGACCCCTATATCAAAAAGTTAACTCCCCGGTCAAACTTCCAAACTTAAATTCTTGTTTCAGCCATTTCAAGCCTAATTTAATTGCAAACTTTAAAAAAAAATTCCGAACACGCTCCTAAATCCAAAATCACCACACTAAGCTATTGGAACCATCAAATCCCGATTCTGGGGTCATTTTCTCAAAATGTTGATCGAAGTCAAACTTGGCCTTTTAAGGCTAACTTAAGGAACCAAGTATTCCGATTTCAACCCAAATACTTTTAAATCCCGAACCAACCATCCCCGCAAGTCATAAATCATTAAAAGCACATAGGGGGAGTTTTATTTTAGGGAACGGAGTTCTAAAAGTTAAAATGACCGGTTGGGTCATTACATTCTCCACCTCTTAAATAAACGTTCGTCCTTGAACGGGTTTAAAATTATACCTGAAGTGCTGAATAAGTGTGAATATCTGCTCCGCATATTTTCCTCGGCCTCCCAAGTCTCTTCCTCGACTGGTTGGCCCCTCTACTGGACTTTTACTGCAGAAATCCTCTTGGACCTCAACTGGCGAACCTATTTGTCACGACCCAAACTAACCCCTGTCGTGATGGCGCCTATCGTGGAACTAGGCAAGTCGACTCATTTCAAAACGAACCGATATTTTCATTTCAAGGATAATTTCAAGGCTATTTAGCGTAAAAACCTTCGTAAAGGAGTTCAAATAAAAAAAAAAATGCAGAAAAGAAAAGCCCGACATCGGGGTGTCACTAGTCATGAGCATCTACTACAATTTGTTTGACAATATCAAGTCTAACATAGTCTGAAACATAGCTAAATACAACTAAAGGAAGATAAGAGGGAGAAGAGCAGGGTTGCGATCGTCAGGCAGCTACCTTGCTATCCCCGAAAATATCTGCAATCGGAATAGTCAACAGCCACTACCGTGTCCAAATACGCCTGAATCTGCACACAAGGTGCAGGGAGTAACGTGAGTACACCAACTCAGTAAGTAACAACAATAAATAGATACTGAGCAGTAGTGACGAGCAATAAAGCATATAAAGTTCATATCATGAAATTTCAGTAAAATACAACATGCAAAATCAGTGTTTGAATCAAATCATCTTGTTTAAACCTAGTGCCAGTAAAATCATTTAAAGATATTTTTCAACAGTTTTCAAACAGAGGCTCAATGCAAAGGTGAGCAAAAATGATGAAATCATAAACAGTCCCCCGGCAAAACATCACTCATATACAGCCCCTCGGGCAAACCTCACAGTCACTCATGCCTCTCGGGCATACCTCACAGTCACTCATGCCACTCGAGCATACCTCATAATCACTTATGCCACTCGGGCATACCTCATAATCACTCATGCCTCCCAGTCACTCAGCACTCGGCACTCGCACTCAGTAGGTACCTGCTCTCATTGGGTGTGTGTACAGACTCCAGAGGGGCTCCTTCAGCCCAAGCGCTATATCAAGCCAAATAATGGCATAAATCACTCAGGCCCTCGGCCTATATCAAACATGCTGTGGCGTGCAGCCCGATCCCATAAATATCCTTACAAATCAGGCCCTCGGCCTCACTCAGTCATAAACCTCTCAAGCCACTCGAGCATTTAAGTAAAAACAGGGTACTCAGCCCAAAACAACATTTATATGCATCAAAATAGAGTAAGGAAAGCTGAGTTATGCAGTAAAAAGGTATAACCATGACTGAGTATAAACTTTCAATCGAAAATAGTGAAGGGATAGTAATAAAAGGCCCTAAGGGTCCAAACAACACTGGCACAAGGACCAAACATGGCATTCAACACAATTTACAAGAACTCTTTCTAAAACATATAATTTCAACAACATAGGCAACTTTACAGTTGCTACGGGATGGACCAAGTCACAATCCCCAACAGTGCACGCCCACACGCCCGTCACCTAGCATGTGCGTCACTTCAAAATAGTAGAATGATACGAAATTCGGGGTTTTATACCCTCAGGACTAGATTCACAATTGTTACTTACCTCAAACCGGTAAAATCTCTATCCCGCAATGCTCTTGCCTCTCGACTCGGCCTCCAAATACTCCGAATCTATTCACAATCAGTACAATACCATCAATATATGCTAATGGAATGAATTCCACAAGAAAAACTATCAAATTAGCCCAAAACCCGAAATTGGCTCAACCCGCCCTCCGGGCCCACGTCTCAAAATCCAACAAAATTTACAAAACTAGGAAGCTCAACCACTCACGAGTCCATACATATAAAATTTAACAAAATCCGACACTGTTTGGTCCCTCAAATCCTTAAATTAAACTTTTCAAAATCCCAAGCCCTAACCCCTCATTTTCACTAATTACATGATTAAACAACGGTAAATCACCATACATACTAGTATTAGGGCTCAAGAAACTTACCTTACTGATAGCCCTTGAATATCCCTTCAAATTCACTCCAAAAGCTCCAAAAACCGACTTGAAAATGGTGGAAATGAACCAAATTCGTGAAGGGTTCTATTTATGGTTTCTGCCCAGGTTTTTCGCACCTACAGACAAATTTCACGCTTCTGCGCCACCGCACCTGCGAAAAATCCATCACAGGTACGGAACTCACTTAGGAGCCTAGGTTCCGCATCTGCGGCCCAAAACCCTGCGCCTGCAAAAGCACTCCTGCGCGTTTTCCTTCCGCTTCTGCGAAGCCTGCCCAGCGTCCCTTTTCCGCATCAGCTGCATTTTCCAACTTCGACAAATTCATTAACCACTCGGAATCACCCCGAGGCCCTCGGGACCTCAACCAAAAATAGCAACAAGTCATATATCAACATACAAACTTAGTCGAACCTTCGAATCACTCAAAACAACATCCAAACACCAAATTACCCTCGGATTCAAGCCTAAGAACTTCTAAATTTCCAAATTCGGCAACTGATGCCGAAACCAATCAAACCACGTCCGAATGACCTCAAATTTTGCACACACGTTACAAATGACACTACGAACCTACTCCAACTTCCGAAATTCCATTCTGACCCCGATATCAAATTTTTCATTGCCGACCGAAATCGCCAAATTTCCAACTTTCGCCAATTCAAACCTAATTCCACTTTGGACCTCCAAATCACATTTCGGACGTGCTCCTAAGTCTAAAATCATCTAACGAAGCTAATGGAACCATCAAAATTAAGTTCCGAAATCGTTTATACATAGGTCAACATCCGATTGACTTTTCCAACCTAAGGTTCTAAATAAGAGACTAAGTGTCTCATTCCACTCTGAAAACACTCCGGACCTGAACCAACCAACCCGATACAACACAATGCAACTAAATAACACATAAAGAAGCAGAAATGGGGGAAACGAGGCTATAACTCTCGAAATGACCGGCCGGGTCGTTACACTATTTATCAACAATGGCAACTGGCTCCTCTTCATAACACAAGCTATTACCTAGCTGAACTGTGCTGAAGTCTAACACATGTGATAGGTCGGCATGATACTTCCGGAGCATAGATACATGGAAAACTGGATGAACTCCTAATAGACTGGGAGGCAAGGCAAGCTCATAAGCAACCTCCCCAACTCGTCTCAATACCTCAAATGAGCCTATAAACCTTGGGCTCAATTTCCCCTTTTTCCCAAATCTCATGATTCCCATCATCGGCAAAACTTTCAAGAGAACTCTTTCACCCATCATAAATGATAAATCTCGTGCTTTCTGATCTGCGTAACTCTTCTGTCTGAACTGCACTGTACGAAGTCGCTCCTGAATCAACTTTACCTTTTCCAAGGCATCCTTCACCAAATCAGCACCATATAACTTGGCCTCACCAGGCTCAAACCACCCGATGGGCGAACGACGTTACCGACCATATAAAGCCTCAAATGGAGCCATCTCTATACTGGATTGGTAACTGTTATTATAAGCAAACTCGGCCAAAGGCATGAAACGATCCCACTGACCTCCAAAGACAATCACACATGCCCTGAGCATATCCTCCAAAATCTGAATTGTCCACTCTGACTGCCCATCGGTCTACAGATGAAAGGCTGTGCTGAGTTCTACACGGGTCCCCAATTCACTCTGTACTGCTCTCCAGAAATGTGAAGTAAACTGAGGGCCTCTATCTGATATGATAGAAATTGGCACACCGTGCAATCAAACTATCTCCTGGATATATATTTGGGCCAACCTCTCTGAAGTGTACGTAGTCACAACAAGAATAAAGTGTGCCGACTTGGTCAACCTATTGACAATGACGCAAACTGCATCAAACTTTCGCATGGTCCGCGGCAACCCGACTATAAAGTCCATAGTGATGCGTTCCCATTTCCACTCCGGTATAGTTATCTGCAGAAGTAAGCCACCTGGCCTCTGGTGCTCATATTTAACTTGCTGGCAATTTAGACACCTAGCTACATACTCAACTATGTCTTTTTTCATTCGTCGCCACCAATAATGCTGCCTCAGGTCACGATATATCTTCGTAGCACCTGGATGAATAGAATACCGAGAACTGTGTGCTTCCTCTAGGATCTTTTTCCTCAGTCCATACATATTAGGAATACATAGTCTATCCTAGAGTTGCAGAACACCATCTGCTCCAATAGTAACTTCCTTGGCACCACCCCGTAGTACTATTTCTCGAAGAACCATTAAGTGTGGATCATCATACTAACGAACCTTAATCTGTTCAAATAGTGAAGAATGAGCTATAACACATGAAAGAACTCGACTAGGCTCTGAAATATCCAGCCGCACAAGTCTATTGGCCAAGGACTGAATATCCAAAGCTAATGGTCTCTCCTCTGCTAAAATGAATGCCAAACTACCCATACTCTCTGCCTTCCTACTCTAGGCGTCTACAACCACATTTACTTTGCCTGGATGATATAGGATAGTAATATCATAATCTTTCAGTAACTCCATCCATCTGCGCTGCCTAAAATTTAGGTCCCCCTAGTTGAACAAATACTGCAAACTGCGATGATCAGTGTAAACTTCACAAGACACACCATAAAGATAATGCCTCCAAATCTTTAGAGCGTGAACAATCACAGCTAACTCCAAATCATGTACCGGATAATTCTTCTCGTGGGGCTTCAGCTGACGTGAAGCATATGCAATAACTCGCCCTTCCTGCATTAATACATAACCCAAGCCAACGCGTGAAGTTTCACAATACACTGTATACATCCTCGAACTGGAAGGCAACACTAACACTGGTGATGTAGTCAATGCTGTCTTGAGCTTCTGAAAGCTCACCTCATAATCACCGGACCATCAGAACGGAGCACCCTTCCGGGTTAATTTGGTCAAAGGTGCTGCAATAGATGAAAAACCTTCCACGAACCGACGATAATAACCTGCTAAACCCAGAAAACTCTTGATCTCAGTCTCCGAAGTGGGATAATGCCAATTCTGAACTGCCTCAATCTTTTTGGGGTCAACCTTAATGCCTTTGCCCGATACAATATGCCCCAAAAATGCTACAGACTCTAGCCAAAACTCACATTTGGAGAACTTAGCATATAGCTTTTGTTCCCGCAATGTCTGAAGCACTACTCTCATATGCTGTTCATGCTCCTCTTTACTGCACGAGTAGATCAAAATGTCATCAATGAAGACAATGACAAACGAATCAATATATAGCCTGAATACCATGTTCATCAGATCCATAAATGCTGTCGGGGCGTTAGTTAAATTGAAGGACATCACCAGAAACTCATAATGACCATATCTAGTCCGGAAAGCAGTCTTCAGAATATTCGAATCCCGAATCTTCAACTGATGGTACCCCGACCTCAAGTCGATCTTAGAGAACACCCTAGCACCCTGCAACTGGTCAAATAGATCATCAATACTCGGTAAGGGGTACTTGTTTCTTAATAGTGACTTTGTTTAATTGGCGATAATCAATACACATCCGCATTGTTCCATCTTTCTTTTTCATAAATAATACCGGTGCACCCCAGATTCACCTATATATACCGGTGCATACATACATATATATATATATATATATATATGTATGTATATATATCAAATAATT
>NW_027174893.1:0-36321 GCF_000390325.3 Nicotiana tomentosiformis
GCTGCTTGAGCAGCAGAGGTAGCATCCTTAAATTTCATGTTCCAATACTGCCTGCCAACAGAAAAATTACCATTACCATCTCAAGGAAATGATTGCCCATGTTCCAACCTTTTATCCTTGAAAACTAAGTGGCATGAACCACCATCATCAACACAATATTGCCTTGAAAGTTCTACAACAGCTCTGGGAGCTAGGCTTGCATGTTCTGCAAACTCAATCGCTACTTGAGCAGTAGAGGTAGCATCATTAAATTTAATGTTCCAATTCTGCCTGCCAATAGATAAATTACCATTACCATCTCCAGGAAATGATTGCCCATGTTCCAACCTTTCATCTTTGAAACCTAAGTGGCATGAACCACCATCATCTACACAATATTGCCTTGAAAGTTCCACAACAGCTCTGGCAGCTAGGCTTGCATGTTCTGCAAAATTAGCCGCTGATTGAGCAGCAAAGGTAGCATCCTTAACTTTCATGTTCCAATTCTGCCTGCCAACGTAAATATTACCATTACCATCTCAAGGAAATGATTGCCCATATTCCAACCTTTCATCCTTGAAAACTAAGTGTCACGAACCACCATTATCAACACAATATTGCTTTGAAAGTTCTACAACACCTCTGGTAGCTAGGCTTGCATGTTCTGCAAACTCAGTCGCTACTTGAGCAGCAGAGGTAGCATCCTTAAATTTCATGTTCCAATTCTGCCTGCAAATAGAAAAATTACCATTACCATCTCCAGGAAATGCTTGCCCATGTTCCAACCTTACATCCTTGAAACCTAAGTGGCATTCACCATCATCATCAACACAATATTGATTTGAAAGTTCTCAAACAGATCTGGCAGCTAGGCTTGCATGTTCTCCAAACTCAGCCGCTGCTTGTGCAGCAGAGGTAGCATCCTTAAATTTAATGTTCCAATACTGCCTGCCAACAGAAAAATTACCATTACCATCTCAAGGAAATGATTGCCCATGTTCCAACATTTCATCCTTGAAACCTAAGTGGCATGTACCACCATCATCAACACAATATTCCCTTGAAAGTTCTCAAACAGCTCTGGCAGCTAGGCTTGCATGTTCTCCAAACTCAGCCGCTGCTTGTGCAGCAGAGGTAGCATCCTTAAATTTCATGTTCCAATTCTGCCTCACAACAGAAATATTACCATTACCATCTCAAGGAAATGATTGCCCATGTTCCAACCTTTCATCCTTGAAAACTAAGTGGCATGAACCACCATTATCAACACAATATTGCGTTGAAAGTTCTACAACACCTCTGGTAGCTAGGTTTGCATGTTCTGCAAACTCAGTCGCTACTTGAGCAGCAGAGCTAGCATCCTTAAATTTCATGTTCCGATTCTGCCTGCCAATAGAAAAATTACCATTACCATCTCCAGGAAATGCTTGCCCATGTTCTAACGTTACATCATTGAAACCTAAGTGGCATGTACCAACATCATCAACACACTATTGCCTTGAAAGTTCTCAAACAGCTCTGGCAGCTAGGCTTGCATGTTCTCCAAACTCAGCCGCTGCTTGTGCAGTAGAGGTAGCATCCTTAAATTTCATGTTCCAATACTGCCTGACAACAGAAATATTACCATTACCATCTCAAGGAAATGATTGCCCATGTTCCAACCTTTCATCCTTGAAAACTAAGTGGCATGAACCACCATTATCAACACAATATTGCGTTGAAAGTTCTGCAACACCTCTGGTAGCTAGGTTTGCATGTTCTGCAAACTCAGTCGCTACTTGAGCAGCAGAGCTAGCATCCTTAGATTTCATGTTCCAATTCTGCCTGCCAATAGAAAAATTACCATTACCATCTCCAGGAAATGCTTGCCCATGTTCTAACCTTACATCCTTGAAACCTAAGTGGCATGTACCACCATCATCAACACACTATTGCCTTGAAAGTTCTCAAACAGCTCTGGCAGCTAGGCTTGCATGTTCTCCAAACTCAGCCGCTGCTTGTGCAGTAGAGGTAGCATCCTTAAATTTCATGTTCCAATACTGCCTGCCAACAGAAAAATTACCATTACCATCTCAAGGAAATGATTTCCCATGTTCCAACATTTCATCCTTGAAAACTAAGTGGCATGAACCACCATTATCAACACAATATTGCCTTGAAAGTTCTACAACACCTCTGGTAGCTAGGCTTGCATGTTCTGTAAACTCAGTCGCTACTTAAGCAGCAGAGGTAGCATCCTTAAATTTCATGTTCCAATTCTACCTGCCAATAGAAAAATTACCATTACCATCTCCAGGAAATGCTTGCCCATGTTCCAACCTTTCATCCTTGAAACCTTAGTGGCATGTACCACCATCATCAACACAATATTGCCTTGAAAGTTCTCAAACAGCTCTGGTAGCTAGGCTTGCATGTTCTCCAAACTTAGCCGCAGCTTGTGCAGCAGAGGTAGCATCCTTAAATTTCATGTTCCAATTCTGCCTGACAACAGAAATATTACCATTACCATCTCAAGGAAATGATTGCCCATGTTCCAACCATTCATCCTTGAAAACTAAGTGGCATGAACCACCATTATCAACACATTATTGCCTTGAAAGTTCTACAACACCTCTGGTAGCTAGGCTTGCATGTTCTGAAAACTCAGTCGCTACTTGAGTAGCAGAGGTAGCATCCTTAAATTTCCTGTTCCAATTCTGCCTGCCAATAGAAAAATTACCATTACCATCTCCAGGAAATGCTTGCCCATTTTCCAACCTTACATCCTTGAAACCTAAGTGGCATGTACCACAATCATCAACACAATATTGCCTTGAAAGTTCTCAAACAGCTCTGGCAGCTAGTCTTGCATGTTCTCCAAACTCAGCCGCTGCTTGTGCAGTAGAGGTAGCATCCTTAAATTTCATGTTCCAATACTGCATGCCAACAGAAAAATTACCATTACCATCTCAAGGAAATGATTGCCCATGTTCCAACCTTTCATCCTTGAAACCTAAGTGGCACGTACCACCATCATCAACACAATATTGCCTTGACAATTCTCAAACAGCTCTGGCAGCTAGGCTTGCATGTTCTCCAAACTCAGCCGCTGCTTGTGCAACAGAGGTTGCATCCTTTAATTTCATGTTCCAATACTGCCTGCCAACACAAAAATTACCATTACTATCTCAAGGAAATGATTGCCCATGTTCCAACCTTTCATCCTTGAAACCTAAGTAGCATGTACCACCATCATCAACACAATATTGCCTTGAAAGTTCTACAACAGGTCTGGTAGCTAGGCTTGCATGTTCTGCAAACTCAATCGTTACTTGAGCAGTAGAGGTAGCATCATTAAATTTAATGTTCCAATTCTGCCTGCCAATAGAAAAATTACCATTACCATCTCCAGGAAATGATTGCCCATGTTCCAACCTTTCATCTTTGAAACCTAAGTGGCATGAACCACCATCATCTACACAATATTGCCTTGAAAGTTCCACAACAGCTCTGGCAGCTAGGCTTGCATGTTCTGCAAAATTAGCCGCTGATTGAGCAGCAAAGGTAGCATCCTTAAATTTCATGTTCCAATTCTGCCTGCCAACGTAAATATTACCATTACCATCTCAAGGAAATGATTGCCCATATTCCAACCTTTCATCCTTGAAAACTAAGTGGCATGAACCACCATTATCAACACAATATTGCCTTGAAAGTTCTACAACACCTCTGGTAGCTAGGCTTGCATGTTCTGCAAACTCAGTCGCTACTTGAGCAGCAGAGGTAGCATCCTTAAATTTCATGTTCCAATTCTGCCTGCCAATAGAAAAATTACCATTACCATCTCCAGGAAATGCTTGCCCATGTTCCAACCTTACATCCTTGAAACCTAAGTGGCATTCACCATCATCATCAACACAATATTGATTTGAAAGTTCTCAAACAGATCTGGCAGCTAGGCTTGCATGTTCTCCAAACTCAGCCGCTGCTTGTGCAGCAGAGGTAGCATCCTTAAATTTCATGTTCCAATTCTGCCTGCCAATAGAAAAATTACCATTACCATCTCCAGGAAATGATTGCCCATGTTCCAACCTTTCATCCTTGAAACCTAAGTGGCATGAACCACCATCATCAACACAATATTGCCTTGAAAGTTCCACAACAGCTCTGGCAGCTAGGCTTGCATGTTCTGCAAACTCAGTCGCTACTTGAGCAGCAGAGGTAGCATCCTTAAATTTCATGTTCCAATTCTGCCTGCCAATAGAAAAATTACCATTACCATCTCCAGGAAATGCTTGCCCATGTTCCAACCTTTCATCCTTGAAACCTAAGTGGCATGTACCACCATCATCAACACAATATTGCCTTGAAAGTTCTCAAACAGCTCTGGCAGCTAGGCTTGCATGTCCTCCAAACTCAGCCGCTGCTTGTGCAGCAGAGGTAGCAACCTTAAATTTCATGTTCCAATACTGCCTGCCAACACAAAAATTACCATTACCATCTCAAGGAAATGATTGCCCATGTTCCAACCTTTTATCCTTGAAAACTAAGTGGCATGAACCACCATCATCAACACAATATTGCCTTGAAAGTTCTACAACAGCTCTGGGAGCTAGGCTTGCATGTTCTGCAAACTCAATCGCTACTTGAGCAGTAGAGGTAGCATCGTTAAATTTAATGTTCCAATTCTGCCTGCCAATAGAAAAATTACCATTACCATCTCCAGGAAATGATTGCCCATGTTCCAACCTTTCATCTTTGAAACCTAAGTGGCATGAACCACCATCATCTACACAATATTGTCTTGAAAGTTCCACAACAGCTCTGGCAGCTAGGCTTGCATGTCCTGCAAAATTAGCCGCTGATTGAGCAGCAAAGGTAGCATCCTTAAATTTCAAGTTCCAATTCTGCCTGCCAACGTAAATATTACCATTACCATCTCAAGGAAATGATTGCCCATATTCCAACCTTTCATCCTTGAAAACTAAGTGGCATGAACTACCATTATCAACACAATATTGCCTTGAAAGTTCTACAACACCTCTGGTATCTAGGCTTGCATGTTCTGCAAACTCAGTTGATACTTGAGCAGCAGAGGTAGCATCCTTAAATTTCATGTTCCAATTCTGCCTGCCAATAGAAAAATTACCATTACCATCTCCAGGAAATGCTTGCCCATGTTCCAACCTTACATCCTTGAAACCTAAGTGGCATTCACCATCATCATCAACACAATATTGATTTGAACGTTCTCAAACAGATCTGGCAGCTAGGCTTGCATGTTCTCCAAACTCAGCCGCTGCTTGTGCAGCAGAGGTAGCATCCTTAAATTTCATGTTCCAATACTGCCTGCCAACAGAAAAATTACCATTACCATCTCAAGGAAATGATTGCCCATGTTCCAACCTTTCATCCTTGAAAACTAAGTGGCATGAACCACCATTATCAACACAATATTACCTTGAAAGTTCTAAAACACCTCTGGTAGCTAGGCTTGCATGTTCTGCAAACTCAGTCGCTACTTGAGTAGCAGAGGTAGCATCCTTAAATGTCATGTTCCAATTCTTCCTGCCAATAGAAAAATTACCATTACCATCTCCAGGAAATGCTTGCCCATGTTCCAACCTTTCATCCTTGAAACCTAAGTGGCACGTACCACCATCATCAACATAATATTGCCTTGAAAGTTCTCAAACAGCTCTGGCAGCTAGGCTTGCATGTTCTCCAAACTCAGCCGCTGCTTGTGCAGCAGAGGTTGCATCCTTAAATTTCATGTTCCAATACTGCCTGCCAACACAAAAATTACCATTACTATCTCAAGGAAATGATTGCCCATGTTCCAACCTTTCATCCTTGAAAACTAAGTGGCATGAACCACCATCATTAACACAATATTGCCTTAAAAGTTCTACAACAGCTCTGGGAGCTAGGCTTGCATGTTCTGCAAACTCAATCGCTACTTGAGCAGCAGAGGTAGCATCGTTAAATTTCATGTTCCAATTCTGCCTGCCAATAGAAAAATTACCATTACCATCTCCAGGAAATAATTGCCCATGTTCCAACCTTTCATCCTTGAAACCTAAGTGGCATGAACCACCATCATCAACACAATATTGCCTTGAAAGTTCCACAACAGCTCTGGCAGCTAGGCTTGCATGTTCTGCAAAATTAGCCGCTGATTGAGCAGCAGAGGTAGCATCCTTAAATATCATGTTCCAATTCTGCCTGACAACAGAAATATTACCATTACCATCTCAAGGAAATGATTGCCCATGTTCCAACCTTTCATCCTTGAAAACTAAGTGGCATGAACCACCATTATCAACACAATATTGCCTTGAAAGTTCTACAACATCTCTAGTAGCTAGGCTTGCATGTTCTGCAAACTCAGTCGCAACTTGAGCAGCAGAGGTAGCATCCTTAAATTTAATGTTCCAATACTGCCTGCCAACAGAAAAATTACCATTACCATCTCAAGGAAATGATTGCCCATGTTCCAACATTTCATCCTTGAAACCTAAGTGGCATGTACCACCATCATCAACACAATATTGCCTTGAAAGTTCTCAAACAGCTCTGGCAGCTAGGCTTGCATGTTCTCCAAACTCAGCCGCTGCTTGTGCAGCAGATGTAGCATCCTTAAATTTCATGTTCCAATTCTGCGTCACAACAGAAATATTACCATTACCATCTCAAGGAAATGATTGCCCATGTTCCAACCTTTCATCCTTGAAAACTAAGTGGCATGAACCACCATTATCAACACAATATTGCGTTGAAAGTTCTACAACACCTCTGGTAGCTAGGTTTGCATGTTCTGCAAACTCAGTCGCTACTTGAGCAGCAGAGCTAGCATTGTTAAATTTCATGTTCCAGTTCTGCCTGCTAATAGAAAAATTGCCATTACCATCTCCAGGAAATGCTTGCCCATGTTCCAACCTTTCATCCTTGAAACCTAAGTGGCATGAACTACCATCATCAGCACACTATTGCCTTGAAAGTTCTCAAACAGCTCTGGCAGCTAGGCTTGCATGTTCTCCAAACTCAGCCGCTGCTTGTGCAGTAGAGGTAGCATCCTTAAATTTCATGTTCCAATACTGCCTGACAACAGAAATATTACCATTACCATCTCAAGGAAATGATTGCCCATGTTCCAACCTTTCATCCTTGAAAACTAAGTGGCATGAACCACCATTATCAACACAATATTGCGTTGAAAGTTCTACAACACCTCTGGTAGCTAGGTTTGCATGTTCTGCAAACTCAGTCGCTACTTGAGCAGCAGAGCTAGCATCCTTAGATTTCATGTTCCAATTCTGCCTGCCAATATAAAAATTACCATTACCATCTCCAGGAAATGCTTGCCCATGTTCTAACCTTACATCCTTGAAACCTAAGTGGCATGTACCACCATCATCAACACACTATTGTCTTGAAAGTTCTCAAACAGCTCTGGTAGCTAGGCTTGCATGTTCTCTAAACTCACCCGCTGCTTGTGCAGTAGAGGTAGCATCCTTAAATTTCATGTTCCAATACTGCCTGCCAACAGAAAAATTACCATTACCATCTCAAGGAAATGATTGCCCATGTTCCAACATTTCATCCTTGAAAACTAAGTGGCATGAACCACCATTATCAACACAATATTGCCTTGAAAGTTCTACAACACCTCTGGTAGCTAGGTTTGCATGTTCTGTAAACTCAGTCGCTACTTGAGCAGTGAGGTAGCATCCTTAAATTTCATGTTCCAATTCTACCTGCCAATAGAAAAATTACCATTACCATCTCCAGGAAATGCTTGCCCGTGTTCCAACCTTTCATCCTTGAAACCTTAGTGGCATGTACCACCATCATCAACACAATATTGCCTTGAAAGTTCTCAAACAGCTCTGGTAGCTAGGCTTGCATGTTCTCCAAACTTAGCCGCAGCTTGTGCAGCAGAGGTAGCATCCTTAAATTTCATGTTCCAATTCTGCCTGACAATAGAAATATTACCATTACCATCTCAAGGAAATGATTGCCCATGTTCCAACCTTTCATCCTTGAAAACTAAGTGGCATGAACCACCATTATCAACACAACATTGCCTTGAATGTTCTACAACACCTCTGGTAGCTAGGCTTGCTATTCTGCAAACTCAGTCGCTTCTTGAGTAGCAGAGGTAGCATCCTTAAATTTCCTATTCCAATTCTGCCTGCCAATAGAAAAATTACCATTACCATCTCCAGGAAATGCTTGCCCATTTTCCATCCTTACATCCTTGAAACCTAAGTGGCATGTACCACAATCATCAACACAATATTGCCTTGAAAGTTCTCAAACAGCTCTGGCAGCAAGTCTTGCATGTCCTCCAAACTCAGCCGCTGCTTGTGCAGTAGAGGTAGCATCCTTAAATTTCATGTTCCAATACTGCATGCCAACAGAAAAATTACCATTACCATCTCAAGGAAATGATTGCCCATGTTCCAACCTTTCATCCTTGAAAACTAAGTGGCATGAACCACCATTATTAACACAATATTGCCTTGAAAGTTCTACAACACATTCGGTAGCTAGGCTTGCATGTTCTGCAACCTCAGTCACTACTTGAGCAGCAGAGGTAGCATCCTTAAATTTCATGCTCCAATTCTGCCTGCCAATAGAAAAATTACCATTACCATCTCCAGGAAATGCTTGCCCATGTTCAAACCTTTCATCCTTGAAACCTACGTGGCATCTACCACCATCATCAACACAATATTGCCTTGAAAGTTCTCAAACAGCTCTGGCAGCTAGGCTTGCATGTTCTCCAAACTCAGCCGCTGCTTGTGCAGCAGAGGTAGCAACCTTAAATTTCATGTTCCAATACTGCCTGCCAACAGAAAAATTACCATTACCATCTCAAGGAAATGATTGCCCATGTTCCAACCTTTTATCCTTGAAAACTAAGTGGCATGAACCACCATCATCAACACAATATTGCCTTGAAAGTTCTACAACAGCTCTGGGAGCTAGGCTTGCATGTTCTGCAAACTCAATCGCTACTTGAGCAGTAGAGGTAGCATCATTAAATTTAATGTTCCAATTCTGCCTGCCAATAGATAAATTACCATTACCATCTCCAGGAAATGATTGCCCATGTTCCAACCTTTCATCTTTGAAACCTAAGTGGCATGAACCACCATCATCTACACAATATTGCCTTGAAAGTTCCACAACAGCTCTGGCAGCTAGGCTTGCATGTTCTGCAAAATTAGCCGCTGATTGAGCAGCAAAGGTAGCATCCTTAACTTTCATGTTCCAATTCTGCCTGCCAACGTAAATATTACCATTACCATCTCAAGGAAATGATTGCCCATATTCCAACCTTTCATCCTTGAAAACTAAGTGTCACGAACCACCATTATCAACACAATATTGCTTTGAAAGTTCTACAACACCTCTGGTAGCTAGGCTTGCATGTTCTGCAAACTCAGTCGCTACTTGAGCAGCAGAGGTAGCATCCTTAAATTTCATGTTCCAATTCTGCCTGCAAATAGAAAAATTACCATTACCATCTCCAGGAAATGCTTGCCCATGTTCCAACCTTACATCCTTGAAACCTAAGTGGCATTCACCATCATCATCAACACAATATTGATTTGAAAGTTCTCAAACAGATCTGGCAGCTAGGCTTGCATGTTCTCCAAACTCAGCCACTGCTTGTGCAGCAGAGGTAGCATCCTTAAATTTAATGTTCCAATACTGCCTGCCAACAGAAAAATTACCATTACCATCTCAAGGAAATGATTGCCCATGTTCCAACATTTCATCCTTGAAACCTAAGTGGCATGTACCACCATCATCAACACAATATTCCCTTGAAAGTTCTCAAACAGCTCTGGCAGCTAGGCTTGCATGTTCTCCAAACTCAGCCGCTGCTTGTGCAGCAGAGGTAGCATCCTTAAATTTCATGTTCCAATTCTGCCTCACAACAGAAATATTACCATTACCATCTCAAGGAAATGATTGCCCATGTTCCAACCTTTCATCCTTGAAAACTAAGTGGCATGAACCACCATTATCAACACAATATTGCGTTGAAAGTTCTACAACACCTCTGGTAGCTAGGTTTGCATGTTCTGCAAACTCAGTCGCTACTTGAGCAGCAGAGCTAGCATCCTTAAATTTCATGTTCCGATTCTGCCTGCCAATAGAAAAATTACCATTACCATCTCCAGGAAATGCTTGCCCATGTTCTAACGTTACATCATTGAAACCTAAGTGGCATGTACCAACATCATCAACACACTATTGCCTTGAAAGTTCTCAAACAGCTCTGGCAGCTAGGCTTGCATGTTCTCCAAACTCAGCCGCTGCTTGTGCAGTAGAGGTAGCATCCTTAAATTTCATGTTCCAATACTGCCTGACAACAGAAATATTACCATTACCATCTCAAGGAAATGATTGCCCATGTTCCAACCTTTCATCCTTGAAAACTAAGTGGCATGAACCACCATTATCAACACAATATTGCGTTGAAAGTTCTGCAACACCTCTGGTAGCTAGGTTTGCATGTTCTGCAAACTCAGTCGCTACTTGAGCAGCAGAGCTAGCATCCTTAGATTTCATGTTCCAATTCTGCCTGCCAATAGAAAAATTACCATTACCATCTCCAGGAAATGCTTGCCCATGTTCTAACCTTACATCCTTGAAACCTAAGTGGCATGTACCACCATCATCAACACACTATTGCCTTGAAAGTTCTCAAACAGCTCTGGCAGCTAGGCTTGCATGTTCTCCAAACTCAGCCGCTGCTTGTGCAGTAGAGGTAGCATCCTTAAATTTCATGTTCCAATACTGCCTGCCAACAGAAAAATTACCATTACCATCTCAAGGAAATGATTTCCCATGTTCCAACATTTCATCCTTGAAAACTAAGTGGCATGAACTACCATTATCAACACAATATTGCCTTGAAAGTTCTACAACACCTCTGGTAGCTAGGCTTGCATGTTCTGTAAACTCAGTCGCTACTTAAGCAGCAGAGGTAGCATCCTTAAATTTCATGTTCCAATTCTACCTGCCAATAGAAAAATTACCATTACCATCTCCAGGAAATGCTTGCCCATGTTCCAACCTTTCATCCTTGAAACCTTAGTGGCATGTACCACCATCATCAACACAATATTGCCTTGAAAGTTCTCAAACAGCTCTGGTAGCTAGGCTTGCATGTTCTCCAAACTTAGCCGCAGCTTGTGCAGCAGAGGTAGCATCCTTAAATTTCATGTTCCAATTCTGCCTGACAACAGAAATATTACCATTACCATCTCAAGGAAATGATTGCCCATGTTCCAACCATTCATCCTTGAAAACTAAGTGGCATGAACCACCATTATCAACACATTATTGCCTTGAAAGTTCTACAACACCTCTGGTAGCTAGGCTTGCATGTTCTGAAAACTCAGTCGCTACTTGAGTAGCAGAGGTAGCATCCTTAAATTTCCTGTTCCAATTCTGCCTGCCAATAGAAAAATTACCATTACCATCTCCAGGAAATGCTTGCCCATTTTCCAACCTTACATCCTTGAAACCTAAGTGGCATGTACCACAATCATCAACACAATATTGCCTTGAAAGTTCTCAAACAGCTCTGGCAGCTAGTCTTGCATGTTCTCCAAACTCAGCCGCTGCTTGTGCAGTAGAGGTAGCATCCTTAAATTTCATGTTCCAATACTGCATGCCAACAGAAAAATTACCATTACCATCTCAAGGAAATGATTGCCCATGTTCCAACCTTTCATCCTTGAAACCTAAGTGGCACGTACCACCATCATCAACACAATATTGCCTTGACAATTCTCAAACAGCTCTGGCAGCTAGGCTTGCATGTTCTCCAAACTCAGCCGCTGCTTGTGCAACAGAGGTTGCATCCTTTAATTTCATGTTCCAATACTGCCTGCCAACACAAAAATTACCATTACTATCTCAAGGAAATGATTGCCCATGTTCCAACCTTTCATCCTTGAAACCTAAGTAGCATGTACCACCATCATCAACACAATATTGCCTTGAAAGTTCTACAACAGGTCTGGTAGCTAGGCTTGCATGTTCTGCAAACTCAATCGTTACTTGAGCAGTAGAGGTAGCATCATTAAATTTAATGTTCCAATTCTGCCTGCCAATAGAAAAATTACCATTACCATCTCCAGGAAATGATTGCCCATGTTCCAACCTTTCATCTTTGAAACCTAAGTGGCATGAACCACCATCATCTACACAATATTGCCTTGAAAGTTCCACAACAGCTCTGGCAGCTAGGCTTGCATGTTCTGCAAAATTAGCCGCTGATTGAGCAGCAAAGGTAGCATCCTTAAATTTCATGTTCCAATTCTGCCTGCCAACGTAAATATTACCATTACCATCTCAAGGAAATGATTGCCCATATTCCAACCTTTCATCCTTGAAAACTAAGTGGCATGAACCACCATTATCAACACAATATTGCTTGAAAGTTCTACAATACCTCTGGTAGCTAGGCTTGCATGTTCTGCAAACTCAGTCGCTACTTGAGCAGCAGAGGTAGCATCCTTAAATTTCATGTTCCAATTCTGCCTGCCAATAGAAAAATTACCATTACCATCTCCAGGAAATGCTTGCCCATGTTCCAACCTTACATCCTTGAAACCTAAGTGGCATTCACCATCATCATCAACACAATATTGATTTGAAAGTTCTCAAACAGATCTGGCAGCTAGGCTTGCATGTCCTCCAAACTCAGCCGCTGCTTGTGCAGCAGAGGTAGCAACCTTAAATTTCATGTTCCAATACTGCCTGCCAACAGAAAAATTACCATTACCATCTCAAGGAAATGATTGCCCATGTTCCAACCTTTTATCCTTGAAAACTAAGTGGCATGAACCACCATCATCAACACAATATTGCCTTGAAAGTTCTACAACAGCTCTGGGAGCTAGGCTTGCATGTTCTGCAAACTCAATCGCTACTTGAGCAGTAGAGGTAGCATCATTAAATTTAATGTTCCAATTCTGCCTGCCAATAGAAAAATTACCATTACCATCTCCAGGAAATGATTGCCCATGTTCCAACCTTTCATCTTTGAAACCTAAGTGGCATGAACCACCATCATCTACACAATATTGTCTTGAAAGTTCCACAACAGCTCTGGCAGCTAGGCTTGCATGTCCTGCAAAATTAGCCGCTGATTGAGCAGCAAAGGTAGCATCCTTAAATTTCAAGTTCCAATTCTGCCTGCCAACGTAAATATTACCATTACCATCTCAAGGAAATGATTGCCCATATTCCAACCTTTCATCCTTGAAAACTAAGTGGCATGAACTACCATTATCAACACAATATTGCCTTGAAAGTTCTACAACACCTCTGGTATCTAGGCTTGCATGTTCTGCAAACTCAGTTGCTACATGAGCAGCAGAGGTAGCATCCTTAAATTTCATGTTCCAATTCTGCCTGCCAATAGAAAAATTACCATTACCATCTCCAGGAAATGCTTGCCCATGTTCCAACCTTACATCCTTGAAACCTAAGTGGCATTCACCATCATCATCAACACAATATTGATTTGAACGTTCTCAAACAGATCTGGCAGCTAGGCTTGCATGTTCTCCAAACTCAGCCGCTGCTTGTGCAGCAGAGGTAGCATCCTTAAATTTCATGTTCCAATACTGCCTGCCAACAGAAAAATTACCATTACCATCTCAAGGAAATGATTGCCCATGTTCCAACCTTTCATCCTTGAAAACTAAGTGGCATGAACCACCATTATCAACACAATATTACCTTGAAAGTTCTAAAACACCTCTGGTAGCTAGGCTTGCATGTTCTGCAAACTCAGTCGCTACTTGAGTAGCAGAGGTAGCATCCTTAAATGTCATGTTCCAATTCTTCCTGCCAATAGAAAAATTACCATTACCATCTCCAGGAAATGCTTGCCCATGTTCCAACCTTTCATCCTTGAAACCTAAGTGGCACGTACCACCATCATCAACATAATATTGCCTTGAAAGTTCTCAAACAGCTCTGGCAGCTAGGCTTGCATGTTCTCCAAACTCAGCCGCTGCTTGTGCAGCAGAGGTTGCATCCTTAAATTTCATGTTCCAATACTGCCTGCCAACACAAAAATTACCATTACTATCTCAAGGAAATGATTGCCCATGTTCCAACCTTTCATCCTTGAAAACTAAGTGGCATGAACCACCATCATTAACACAATATTGCCTTAAAAGTTCTACAACAGCTCTGGGAGCTAGGCTTGCATGTTCTGCAAACTCAATCGCTACTTGAGCAGCAGAGGTAGCATCGTTAAATTTCATGTTCCAATTCTGCCTGCCAATAGAAAAACTACCATTACCATCTCCAGGAAATGATTGCCCATGTTCCAACCCTTTCATCCTTGAAACCTAAGTGGCATGAACCACCATCATCAACACAATATTGCCTTGAAAGTTCTACAATAGCTCTGGGAGCTAGGCTTGCATGTTCTGCAAACTCAATCGCTACTTGAGCAGCAGAGGTAGCATCGTTAAATTTCATGTTCCAATTCTGCCTGCCAATAGAAAAATTACAATTACCATCTCCAGGAAATAATTGCCCATGTTCCAGCCTTTCATCCTTGAAAACTAAGTGGCATGAACCACCATCATCAACACAATATTGCCTTGAAAAATCCACAACAGCTCTGGCAGCTAGGCTTGCATGTTCTGCAAAATTAGTCGCTGATTTAGCAGCAGAGGTAGCATCCTCAAATTTCATGTTCCAATTCTGCCTGACAACAGAAATATTACCATTACCATCTCAAGGAAATGATAGCCCATGTTCCAACCTTTCATCCTTGAAAACTAAGTGGCATGAACCACCATTATCAACACAATATTGCCTTGAAAGTTCTACAACACCTCTAGTAGCTAGGCTTGTATGTTCTGCAAACTCAGTCGCTACTTGAGCAGCAGAGGTAGCATCCTTAAATTTCATGTTCCAATACTGCCTGCCAACAGAAAAATTACCATTACCAACTCAAGGAAATGATTGCCCATGTTCTAACCTTTCATCCTTGAAAACTAAGTGGCATGAACCACCATTATCAACATAATATTACCTTGAATGTTCTAAAACACATCTGGTAGCTAGGCTTGCATGTTCTGCAAACTCAGTCACTACTTGAGTAGCAGAGGTAGCATCCTTAAATGTCATGTTCCAATTCTTGCTGACAATAGGAAAATTACCATTACCATCTCCAGGAAATGCTTGCCCATGTTCCAACCTTTCATCCTTGAAACCTATGTGGCATGTACCACCATCATCAACACAATATTGCCTTGAAAGTTCTCAAACAGCTCTGGCAGCTAGGCTTGCCTGTTCTCCAAACTCAGCCGCTGCTTGTGCAGCAGAGGTAGCATCCTTAAATTTCATGTTCCAATACTGCCTGCCAACAAAAAATTACCATTACTATCTCAAGGAAATGATTGCCCATGTTCCAACCTTTCATCCTTGAAAACTAAGTGGCATGAACCACTATCATTAACATAATATTGCCTTAAAAGTTCTACAACAGCTCTGGGAGCTAGGCTTGCATGTTCTGCAAACTCAATCGCTACTTGAGCAGCAGAGGTTGCATCGTTAAATTTCATGTTCCAATTCTGCCTGCCAATAGAAAAATTACCATTACCATCTCCAGGAAATGATTGCCCATGTTCCAACCTTTTCATCCTTGAAACCTAAGTGGCATGAACCACCATCATCAACACAATATTGCCTTGAAAGTTCTACAACAGCTCTGGGAGCTAGGCTTGCATGTTCTGCAAACTCAATCGCTACTTGAGCAGCAGAGGTAGCATCGTTAAATTTCATGTTCCAATTCTGCCTGCCAATAGAAAAATTACAATTACCATCTCCAGGAAATAATTGCCCATGTTCCAACCTTTCATCCTTGAAACCTAAGTGGCATGAACCACCATCATCAACACAATATTGCCTTGAAAGTTCCACAACAGCTCTGGCAGCTAGGCTTGCATGTTCTGCAAAATTAGTCGCTGATTGAGCAGCAGAGGTAGCATCCTCAAATTTCATGTTCCAATTCTGCCTGACAACAGAAATATTACCATTACAATCTCAAGGAAATGATTGCCCATGTTCCAACCTTTCATCCTTGAAAACTAAGTGGCATGAACCACCATTATCAACACAATATTGCCTTGAAAGTTCTACAACACCTCTAGTAGCTAGGCCTGCATGTTCTGCAAACTCAGTCGCTACTTGAGCAGCAGAGGTAGCATCCTTAAATTTCATGTTCCAATAATGCCTGCCAACAGAAAAATTACCATTACCAACTCAAGGAAATGATTGCCCATGTTCCAACCTTTCATCCTTGAAAACTAAGTGGCATGAACCACCATTATCAACACAATATCTCCTTGAAAGTTCTACAACACCTCTGGTAGCAAGGCTTGCATGTTCTGCAAACTCAGTCGCTACTTGAGCAGCAGAGGTAGCATCCTTAAATTTCATGTTCCAATTCTGCCTGCCAATAGAAAAATTACCATTACCATCTCTAGGAAATGCTTGCCCATGTTCCAACCTTTCATCCTTGAAACTTAAGTGGCATGTACCACCATCATCAACACAATATTGCCTTGAAAGTTCTCAAATAGCTTTGGCAGCTAGGCTTGCATGTTCTCCAAACTCAGCCACTGCTTGTGCAGCAGAGGTAGCATCCTTAAATTTCATGCTCCAATACTGCCTGCCAACAGAAAAATTACCATTACCATCTCAAGGAAATGATTGCCCATGTTCTAACCTTTCATCCTTGAAAACTAAGTGGCATGAACCACCATTATCAGCAAAATATTGCCTTGAAAGTTCTAGTACACCTCTGGTAGCTAGGCCTGCATGTTCTGCAAACTCAGTCGCTACTTGATCACCAGAGGTAGCATCCTTAAATTTCATGTTCCAATACTGCCTACCAACAGAAAAATTACCATTACCATCTCAAGGAAATGATTGCCCATATTCCAACCTTTCATCCTTGAAAACTTAGTGGCATGAACCACCATTATCAACACAATATTGCCTTGAAAGTCCTACAACAGCTCGGGAAGCTAGGCTTGCATGTTCTGTAAACTCAGCCGCTGCTTGAGCAGCAGAGGTAGCATCCTTAAATTTCATGTTCCAATTCTACCTGCTAACAGAAAAATTACCATTACCATCTCCAAGAAATGATTGCCCATGTTCCAACCTTTCATCCTTGAAACCTAAGTGGCATGAACCACCATTATCAACACAATATTGCCATGAAAGTTCTACAACAGCTCTGGCAGCTAGGCCTGCATGTTCTTCAAACTCAGTCGCTAATTGAGCAGCAGAGGTAGCATCCTTAAATTTCATGTTCCAATTCTACCTGCCAAAAGAAAAATTACCATTACCATCTCAAGGAAATGATTTCCCATGTTCCAACCTTTCATCCTTGAAAACTATGTGGCATGAACCACCATCATCAACACAGTATTGCCTTGAAAGTTCTACAACAGCTCTGGCAGCTAGGCCTGCATATTCTACAAACTCAGCCGCTGCTTGAGCAGCAGAGGTAGCATCCTACAATTTCATGTTCCAATTCTGCTTGCCAACAGAAAAATTAACATTACAATCTCCAGTAAATGATTGCCCATGTTCCAACCTTTCATCCTTGAAACCTAAGTGGCATGAACCACCATCATCAACACAATATTGCCTTGAAAGTTCTCCAACCGCTCTGGCAGCTAGGCTTGCATTTTCTCCAAACTTAGCCGTTACTTGAGCAGCAGAGGTAGCATCCTTACATTTCATGTACCAATATTGCCTGGAAATAGAAAAATTACCATTACCATCTCAAGGAAATGATTGTCCATGTTCCAACCTTTCATCCTTGAAACCTAAGTGGCATGAACCACCATCATCAACACAGTATTGCCTTGAAAGTTCTACAACATCTCTGGCAGCTAGGCTTGCATATTCTACAAACTCAGTGGCTGCTTGAGCAGCATAGGTAGCATCCTTAAATTTCATGTTCGAATTCTATCTGCCAACAAGAAAAATTACCATTACCATCTCCAGGATATGATTGCCCATGTTCCAACCTTTCATCCTTGAAACCTAAGTGGCATGAACCACCATCATCAACACAATATTGCCTTGAAAGTTCTACAACAGCTATGGCAGCTAGGCTTGCATGTTCTGCAAAACTAGTCGCTGCTTGAGCAGCAGATGTAGAATCCTTAAATTACATGTTCCAATTCTGCCTGCCAACAGAAAAATTACCACTACCATCTCCAGGAAATGATTGCCCACGTTCCAACCTTTCATCCTTGAAACCTAAGTGGCATGAACCACCATCATCAACACAGTATTACCTTGAAAGTTCGACAACAGCTCTGGCAGCTAGGCCTGCATGTTCTGTAAACGCAGCCGCTGCTTGAGCAGCAGAGGTAGCATCCTTAAATTTCATGTTCCAATTCTACCTGCCAACAGAAAAATTACCATTACCATCTCCAAGAAATGATTGCCCATGTTCCAACCTTTCATCCTTGAAACCTAAGTGGCATGAACCACCATCATCAACACAATATTGCCATGAAAGTTCTACAACAGCTCTGGCAGCTAGGCCTGCATGTTCTGCAAACTCAGTCGCTAATTGAGCGGCAGAGGTAGCATCCTTAAATTTCATGTTCCAATTCTACCTGCCAACAGAAAAATTACCATTACCATCTCAAGGAAATGATTGCCCATGTTCCAACCTTTCATCCTTGAAAACTATGTGGCATGAACCACTTTCATCAACACAGTATTGCCTTGAAAGTTCTACAACAGCTCTGGCAGCTAGGCCTGCATATTCTGCAAACTCAGCCGCTTCTTGAGCAGCAGAGGTAGCATCCTTAAATTTCATGTTCCAATTCTGCTTGCCAACAGAAAAATTAACATTACCATCTCCAGGAAATGATTGCCCATGTTCCAACCTTTCATCCTTGAAACCTAAGTGGCATGAACCACCATCATCAACACAATATTGCCTTGAAAATTCTCCAACAGCTCTGGTAGCTAGGCTTGCATTTTCTCCAAACTCAGCCGCTGCTTGAGCAGCAGAGGTAGCATCCTTACATTTCATGTTCCAATTCTACCTGCCAACAAAAAGATTATCATTACCATCTCCAGGAATTGATTGCCCATGTTCCAACCTTTCATCCTTGAAACATTAGTGACATGAACCACCATCATCAACACAGTATTGCCTAGAAAGTTCTACAACATCTCTGGCAGCTAGGCCTGCATATTCTGCAAACTCAGCCGCTGCTTGAGCAGCATAGGTAGCATCCTTAAATTTCATGTTCCAATTCTACCTGCCAACAGAAAAATTACCATTACCATCTCCAGGAAATGATTGCCCATGTTCCAACCTTTTATCCTTGAAACCTAAGTGGCATGAACCACCATCATCAACACAATATTTCCTTGAAAGTTCCACAACAGCTCTGGCAGCTAGGCTTGCATGTTCTGCAAACTCAGCCGCTGCTTGAGCAGCAGATGTAGCATTCTTAAATTTCATGTTCCAATTCTGCCTGCCAATAGAAAAATTACCATTACCATCTCTAGGAAATGCTTGCCCATGTTCCAACCTTTCATCGTTGAAACCTAAGTGGCATGTACCACCATCATCAACACAATATTGCCTTAAAAGTTCTCAAACAGCTCTGGCAGCTAGGCTTGCATGTTCTCCAAACTCAGCCGCTGCTTGTGCCGCAGAGGTAGCATCCTTAAATTTCATGTTCCGATACTGCCTGCCAACAGAAAAATTACCATTACCATCTCAAGGAAATGATTGCCCATGTTCCAACCTTTCATCCTTGAAAACTATGTGGCATGAACCACTTTCATCAACACAATATTGCCATGAAAGTTCTACAACAGCTCTGGCAGCTAGGCCTGCATGTTCTGCAAACTCAGTCGCTAATTGAGCGGCAGAGGTAGCATCCTTAAATTTCATGTTCCAATTCTACCTGCCAACAGAAAAATTACCATTACCATCTCAAGGAAATGATTGCCCATGTTCCAACCTTTCATCCTTGAAAACTATGTGGCATGAACCACTTTCATCAACACAGTATTGCCTTGAAAGTTCTACAACAGCTCTGGCAGCTAGGCCTGCATATTCTGCAAACTCAGCCGCTTCTTGAGCAGCAGAGGTAGCATCCTTAAATTTCATGGTCCAATTCTGCCTGCCAACAAAACAATTACCATTACCATCTCCAGGAAATGATTGTCCATGTTCCGACCTTTCATTCTTGAAACCTAAGTGGCATGAAACACCATCATCAACTTAATATTGCCTTGAAAGTTCTGCAACAGCGCTTGTTGCTAGGCCTGCATGTTCTGCAAACTCAGTCGCTACTTGAGCAGCAGAGGTAGCATCCTTAAATTTCATGTTCCAATTCTGCCTGCCAATAGAAAAATTACCATTACCATCTCTAGGAAATGATTGCCTATGTTCCAACCTTTCATCCTTGAAACCTTAGTGACATGAACCACCATCATCAACACAGTATTGCCTTGAAAGTTCTACAACATCTCTGGCAGCTAGGCCTGCATATTCTGCAAACTCAGCCGCTGCTTGAGCAGCATAGGTAGCATCCTTAAATTTCATGTTCCAATTCTACCTGCCAACAGAAAAATTACCATTACCATCTCCAGGAAATGATTGCCCATGTTCCAACCTTTCATCCTTGAAACCTAAGTGGCATGAACCACCATCATCAACACAATATTGCCTTGAATGTTCCACAATAGCTCTGGCAGCTAGGCTTGCATGTTCTGCAAACTCAGCCGCTGCTTGAGCAGCAGATGTAGCATCCTTAAATTTCATGTTCCAATTCTGCCTGCCAATAGAAAAATTACCATTACCATCTCTAGGAAATGCTTGCCCATGTTCCAACCTTTCATCGTTGAAACCTAAGTGGCATGTACCACCATCATCAATACAATATTGCCTTGAAAGTTCTCAAACAGCTCTGGCAGCTAGGCTTGCATGTTCTCCAAACTCAGCCGCTGCTTGTGCAGCAGAGGTAGTATCCTTAAATTTCATGTTCCAATACTGCCTGCCAACAGAAAAATTACCATTACCATCTCAAGGAAATGATTGCCCATGTTCCAACCTTTCATCCTTGAAAACTAAGTGGCATGAACCACCATCATCAACACAATATTGCCTTGAAAGTTCTACAACAGCTCTGGGAGCTAGGCTTGCATGTTCTGCAAACTCAATCGCTACTTGAGCAGCAGAGGTAGCATCGTTAAATTTCATGTTCCAATTCTACCTGCCAATAGAAAAATTACCATTACCATCTCCAGGAAATAATTGCCCATGTTCCAACCTTTCATCCTTGAAACCTAAGTGGCATGAACCACCATCATCAACACAATATTGCCTTGAAAGTTCCACAACAGCTCTGGCAGCTAGGCTTGCTTGTTCTGCAAAATTAGCCGCTGATTGAGCAGCAGAGGTAGCATCCTTAAATTTCATGTTCCAATTCTGCCTGACAACAGAAATATTACCATTACCATCTCAAGGAAATGATTGCCCATGTTCCAACCTTTCATCCTTGAAAACTAAGTGGCATGAACCACCATTATCAATACAATATTGCCTTGAAAGTTCTACAACAGCTCTAGCAGCTAGGCTTGCATGTACTGCAAACTCAGTCGCTACTTGAGCAGCAGAGGTAGAATCCTTGAATTTCATGTTCCAATTCTGCCTGCCAATAGAAAAATTAGCATTACCATCTCCAGGAAATGATTGCCCATGTTCCAACCTTTCATCCTTGAAACCTAAGTGGCATTAACCACCATCATCAACATATTATTGCCTTGAAAGTTCTACAACAGCTCTAGCAGCTAGGCCTGCATGTTCTGCAAACTCAGCCGCTGCTTAAGCAGCAGAGGTAGCATCCTTAAATTACATGTTCCAATTCTGCCTGCCAACAGAAAAATTACCACTACCCTCTCCAGGAAATGATTGCCCATGTTCCAACCTTTCATCCTTGAAACCTAAGTGGCATGAACTACCATCATCAACACAGTATTACCTTGAAAGTTCGACAACAGCTCTGGCAGTTAGGCCTGCATGTTCGGTAAATGCAGCCGCTGCTTGAGCAGCAGAGGTAGCATCCTTAAATTTCATGTTCCAATTCTACCTGCCAACAGAAAAATTACCATTACCATCTCCAAGAAATGATTGCCCATGTTCCAACCTTTCATCCTTGAAACCTAAGTGGCATGAACCACCATCATCAACACAATATTGCCATGAAAGTTCTACAACAGCTCTGGCAGTTAGGCCTGCATGTTCTGCAAACTCAGTCGCTAATTGAGCAGCAGAGGTAGCATCCTTAAATTTCATGTTCCAATTCTACCTGCCAACAGAAAAATTACCATTACCATCTCAAGGAAATGATTGCCCATGTTCCAACCTTTCATCCTTGAAAGCTATGTGGCATGAACCACCATCATCAACATAGTATTGCCTTGAAAGTTCTACAACGCCTCTGGCAGCTGGGCCTGCATATTCTGCAAACTCAGCCGCTTCTTGAGCAGCAGAGGTAGCATCCTTAAATTGCATGTTCCAATTCTGCTTGCCAATAGAAAAATTAACATTACCATCTCCAGGAAATGATTGCCCATGTTCCAACCTTTGATCCTTGAAACCTAAGTGGCATGAACCACCATCATCAACACAATATTGCCTTGAAAGTTCTCCAATAGCTCTGGTAGTTAGGCTTGCATTTTCTCCAAACTCAGCCGCTGCTTGAGCAGCAGAGGTAGCATCCTTACATTTCATGTTCCAATTCTACCTGCCAAAAAAAAGATTATCATTACCATCTCCAGGAAATGATTGCCCATGTTCCAAGCTTTCAACCTTGAAACCTTAGTGACATGAACCACCACCATCAACACAGTATTGCCTTGAAAGTTCTACAATATCTCTGGCAGCTAGGCCTGTATATTTTGCAAACTCAGCCGCTGCTTGAGCAGCATAGGTAGCATCCTTAAATTTCATGTTCCAATTCTACCTGCCAACAGAAAAATTACCATTACCATCTCCAAGAAATGATTGCCCATGTTCCAACCTTTCATCCTTGAAACCTAAGTGGCATGAACCACCATCATCAACACAATATTGCCTTGAAAGTTCCACTACAGCTCTGGCAGCTAGGCTTGCATGTTCTGCATACTCAGCCGCTGCTTGAGCAGCAGATGTAGCAACCTTAAATTTCATGTTCCAATTCTGCCTGCCAATAGAAAAATTACCATTACCATCTCCAGGAAATGCTTGCCCATGTTCCAACCTTTCATCCTTGAAACCTAAGTGGCATGTACCACCATCATCAACACAATATTGCCTTGAAAGTTCTCAAACAGCTCTGGCAGCTAGGCTTGCATGTTCTCCAAACTCAGCCGCTGCTTGTGCAGCAGCGGTAGCATCCTTAAATTTCATGTTCCAATACTACCTGCCAACAAAAAAATTACCATTAACATCTCCAGGAAATGATTGCCCATGTTCCAAGCTTTCATCCTTGAAACCTTAGTGACATGAACCACCATCATCAGCACAGTATTGCCTTGAAATTTCTACAACATCTCTGGCAGCTAGGCCTGTATATTTTGCAAACTCAGCCGCTGCTTGAGCAGCATAGGTAGCATCCTTAAATTTCATGTTCCAATTCTACCTGCCAACAGAAAAATTACCATTACCATCTCTAGGAAATGATTGCCAATGTTCCAACCTTTCATCCTTGAAACCTAAGTGGCATGAACTACCATCATCAACACAGTATTACCTTGAAAGTTCGACAACAGCTCTGGCAGTTAGGCCTGCATGTTCTGTAAACACAGCCGCTGCTTGAGCAGCAGAGGTAGCATCCTTAAATTTCATGTTCCAATTCTACCTGCCAACAGAAAAATTACCATTACCATCTCCAAGAAATGATTGCCCATGTTCCAACCTTTCATCCTTGAAACCTAAGTGGCATGAACCACCATCATCAACACAATATTGCCATGAAAGTTCTACAACAGCTCTGGCAGTTAGGCCTGCATGTTCTGCAAACTCAGTCGCTAATTGAGCAGCAGAGGTAGCATCCTTAAATTTCATGTTCCAATTCTTCCTGCCAACAGAAAAATTACCATTACCATCTCAAGGAAATGATTGCCCATGTTCCAACCTTTCACCCTTGAAAGCTATGTGGCATGAACCACCATCATTAACATAGTATTGCCTTGAAAGTTCTACAACGCCTCTGGCAGCTAGGCCTGCATATTCTGCAAACTCAGCCGCTGCTTGAGCAGCAGAGGTAGCATCCTTAAATTTCATGTTCCAATTCTGCTTGCCAACAGAAAAATTAACATTACCATCTCCAGGAAATGATTGCCCATGTTCCAACCTTTGATCCTTGAAACCTAAGTGGCATGAACCACCATCATCAACACAATATTGCCTTGAAAGTTCTCCAACAGCTCTGGTAGCTAGGCTTGCATTTTCTCCAAACTCAGCCGCTGCTTGAGCAGCAGAGGTAGCATCCTTACATTTCATGTTCCAATTCTACCTGCCAAAAAAAAGATTATCATTACCATCTCCAGGAAATGATTGCCCATGTTCCAAGCTTTCAACCTTGAAACCTTAGTGACATGAACCACCACCATCAACACAGTATTGCCTTGAAAGTTCTACAACATCTCTGGTAGCTAAGCCTGTATATTTTGCAAACTCAGCCGCTGCTTGAGCAGCATAGGTAGCATCCTTAAATTTCATGTTCCAATTCTACCTGCCAACAGAAAAATTACCATTACCATCTCCAGGAAATGATTGCCCATGTTCCAACCTTTCATCCTTGAAACCTAAGTGGCATGAACCACCATCATCAACACAGTATTGCCTTGAAAGTTCTACAACAGCTTTGGCAGCTAGGCCTGCATATTCTGCAAACTCAGCCGCTGCTTGAGCAGCAGAGGTAGCATCCTTAAATTTCATGTTCCAATTCTGCTTGCCCACAGAAAAATTAACATTACCATCTCCAGGAAATGATTGCCAATGTTCCAACCTTTCATCCTTGAAACCTAAGTGGCAGGAACCACCATTATCAGCACAATATTGCCTTGAAAGTTCTCCAACAGCTCTGGCAGCTAGGCTCTCATTTTCTCCAAACTCAGCCGCTGCTTGAGCAGCAGAGGTAGCATCCTTACATTTCATGTTCCAATACTGCCTGCCAACAGAAAAATTACCATTACCATCTCAAGGAAATGATTGCCCATGTTCCAACCTTTCATCCTTGAAAACTATGTGGCATGATCCACCATCATCAACACAGTATTGCCTTGAAAGTTCTACAACACCTCTGGTAGCTAGGCTTGCATGTTCTGCAAACTCAGTCGCTACTAGAGAAGCAATGGTAGCATCCTTAAATTTCATGTTCCAATTCTACCTGCCAATAGAAAAATTACCATTACCATCTCCAGGAAATGCTTGCCCATGTTCCAACCTTTCATCCTTGAAACCTAAGTGGCATGTACCACCATCATCAACACAATATTCCCTTGAAAGTTCTCAAACAGCTCTGGCAGCTAGGCTTGCATGTTGTCCAAACTCAGCCGCTGCTTGTGCAGCAGAGGTAGCATCCTTAAATTTCATGTTCCAATTCTGCCTGACAACAGAAATATTACCATTACCATCTCAAGGAAATGATTGCCCATGTTCCAACCTTTCATCCTTGAAAACTAAGTGGCATGAACCACCATTATCTACACAATATTGTGTTGAAAGTTCTACAACACCTCTGGTAGATAGGTTTGCATGTTCTGCAAAATCAATCGCTACTTGAGCAGCAGAGCTAGCATCCTTAAATTTATTGTTCCAATTCTGCTTGCCAATAGAAAAATTACCATTACCATCTCCAGGAAATGCTTGCCCATGTTCTAACCTTACATCCTTGAAACCTAAGTGGCATGTACCACCATCATCAACACACTATTGCCTTGAAAGTTCTCAAATAGCTCTGGCAGTAAGGCTTGCATGTTCTCCAAACGCAGCCGCTGCTTGTGCAGTAGAGGTAGCATCCTTAAATTTCATGTTCCAATACTGCCTGCCAATAGAAAAATTACCATTACCATCTCCAGGAAATGATTGCCCATGTTCCAACCTTTCATCCTTGAAACCTAAGTGGCATGAACCACCATTATCTACACAATATTGTGTTGAAAGTTCTACAACACCTCTGGTAGATAGGTTTGCATGTTCTGCAAAATCAGTCGCTACTTGAGCAGCAGAGCTAGCATCCTTAAATTTATTGTTCCAATTCTGCCTGCCAATAGAAAAATTACCATTACCATCTCCAGGAAATGCTTGCCCATGTTCTAACCTTACATCCTTGAAACCTAAGTGGCATGTACCACCATCATCAACACACTATTGCCTTGAAAGTTCTCAAACAGCTCTGGCAGTAAGGCTTGCATGTTCTCCAAACGCAGCCGCTGCTTGTGCAGCAGAGGTAGCATCGTTAAATTTCATGTTCCAATTCTGCCTGCTAATAGAAAAATTACCATTACCATCTCCAGGAAATGATTGCCCATGTTCCAAACTTTCATCCTTGAAACCTAAGTGGCATGAACCACCATCATCAACACAATATTGCCTTGAAAGTTCCACAACAGCTCTGGCAGCTAGGCTTGCATGTTCTCTAAACTTAGCCGCAGCTTGTGCAGCAGAGGTAGCATCCTTAAATTTCATGTTCCAATTCTGCCTGACAACAGAAATATTACCATTACCATCTCAAGGAAATGATTGCCCATGTTCCAACCTTTCATCCTTGAAAACTAAGTGGCATGAACCACCATTATCAACACAATATTGCCTTGAAAGTTCTACAACACCTCTGGTAGCTAGGCTTGCATGTTCTGCAAACTCAGTCGCTACTTGAGCAGCAGAGGTAGCATCCTTAAATTTCCTGTTCCAATTCCGCCTGCCAACAGAAAAATTAACATTACTATCTCCAGGAAATGATTGCCCATGTTCCAACCTTTCATCCTTGAAACCTAAGTGGCATGAACCACCATTATCAACACAATATTGCCTTGAAAGTTCTATAACATCTCTAGTAGCTAGGCTTGCATGTTCTGCAAACTCAGTCGCAACTTGAGCTACAGAGGTAGCATCCTTAAATTTCATGTTCCAATTCAGACTGCTAAAAGAAAAATTACCATTACCATCTCCAAGAAATGATTGCCCATGTTCCAACCTTTCATCCTTGAAACCTAAGTGGCATGTACCACCATCATCAACACAATATTGCCTTGAAAGTTCTCAAACAGCTCTGGCAGCTAGGCTTGCATGTTCTCCAAACTAAGCCGCTGCTTGTGCAGCAGAGGTAGCATCCTTAAATTTCATGTTCCAATTCTGCCTGACAACAGAAATATTACCATTACCATCTTAAGGAAATGATTGCCCATGTTCCAACCTTTCATCCTTGAAAACTAAGTGGCATGAACCACCATTATCAACACAATATTGCCTTGAAAGTTCTACAACACCTTTGGTAGCTAGGCTTGCATGTTCTGCAAACTCAGTCGCTACTTGAGCAGCAGAGGTAGCATCCTTAAATTTCATGTTCCAATTCCGCCTGCCAACAGAAAAATTAACATTACTATCTCGAGGAAATGATTGCCCATGTACCAACCTTTCATCCTTGAAACCTAAGTGGCATGAACCACCATCATCAACACAATATTGCCTTGAAAGTTCTCCAACAGCTCTGGCAGCTAGGCTTGCATGTTCTGCAAAATTAGCCGCTGATTGAGCAGCATAGGTAGCATCCTTAAATTTCATGTTCCAATTCTGCCTGACAACAGAAATATTACCATTACCATCTCAAGGAAATGATTGCCCATGTTCCAACATTTCATCCTTGAAAACTAAGTGGCATGAACCACCATTATCAACACAATATTGCCTTGAAAGTTCTACAACACCTCTGGTAGCTAGGCTTGCATGTTCTGTAAACTCAGTCGCTACTTGAGCAGCAGAGGTAGCATCCTTAAATTTCATGTTCCAATTCTACCTGCCAATAGAAAAATTACCATTACCATCTCCAGGAAATGCTTGCCCATGTTCCAACCTTTCATCCTTGAAACCTTAGTGGCATGTACCACCATCATCAACACAATATTGCCTTGACAGTTCTCAAATAGCTCTGGTAGCTAGACTTGCATGTTCTCCAAACTTAGCCGCAGCTTGTGCAGCAGAGGTAGCATCCTTAAATTTCATTTTCCAATACTGCCTGCCAACAGAAAAATTACCATTACCATCTCAAGGAAATGATTGCCCATGATCCAACCTTTCATCCTTGAAAACTAAGTGGCATGAACCACCATCATCAACACAATATTGCCTTGAAAGTTCTACATCAGCTCTGGGATCTAGGCTTGTATGTTCTGCAAACTCAATCGCTACTTGAGCTGCAGAGGTAGCATCGTTAAATTTCATGTTCCAATTCTGCCTGCCAACAGAAAAATTACCATTACCATCTTAAGGAAATGATTGCCCATGTTCCAACCTTTCATCCTTGAAAACTAAGTGGCATGAACCACCATTATCAACACAATATTGCCTTGAAAGTTCTACAACACCTCTGGTAGCTAGGCTTGCATGTTCTGCAAACTCAGTCGCTACTTGAGAAGCAATGGTAGCATCCTTAAATTTCATGTTCCAATTCTACCTGCCAATAGAAAAATTACCATTACCATCTCCAGGAAATGCTTGCCCATGTTCCAACCTTTCATCCTTGAAACCTAAGTGGCATGTACCACCATCATCAACACAATATTCCCTTGAAAGTTCTCAAACAGCTCTGGCAGCTAGGCTTGTATGTTCTCCAAACTCAGCTGCTTCTTGTGCAGCAGAGGTAGTATCCTTAAATTTCATGTTCCAATTCTGCCTGACAACAGAAATATTACCATTACCATCTCAAGGAAATGATTGCCCATGTTCCAACCTTTCATCCTTGAAAACTAAGTGGCATGAACAACCATTATCAACACAATATTGCGTTGAAAGTTCTACAACACCTCTGGTAGCTAGGTTTGCATGTTCTGCAAACTCAGTCGCTACTTGAGCAGCAGAACTAGCATCCTTAAATTTCATGTTCCAATTCTGCCTGCCAATAGAAAAATTAGCATTACCATCTCCAGGAAATGCTTGCCCATGTTCTAACCTTACATCCTTAAAACCTAAGTGGCATGTACCACCATCATCAACACACTATTGCCATGAAAGTTCTCAAACAGCTCTGGCAGCTAGGCTTGCATGTTCTCCAAACTCAGCCGCTGCTTGTGCAGTAGAGGTAGCATCCTTAAATTTCATGTTCCAATACTGCCTGCCAACAGAAAAATTACCATTACCATCTCAAGGAAATGATTGCCCATGTTCCAACATTTCATCCTTGAAAACTAAGTGGCATGAACCACCATTATCAACACAATATTGCCTTGAAAGTTCTACAACACCTCTGGTAGCTAGGCTTGCATGTTCTGTAAACTCAGTCGCTACTTGAGCAGCAAAGGTAGCATCCTTAAATTTCATGTTCCAATTCTACCTGCCAATAGAAAAATAACCATTACCATCTCCAGGAAATGCTTGCCCATGTTCCGACCTTTCATCCTTGAAACCTTAGTGGCATGTACCACAATCATATACACAATATTGCCTTGAAAGTTCTCAAACAGCTCTGGTAGCTAGGCTTGCATGTTCTCCAAACTTAGCCGCAGCTTGTGCAGCAGAGGTAGCATCCTTAAATTTCATGTTCCAATTCTGCCTGACAACAGAAATATTTCCATTACCATCTCAAGGAAATGATTGCCCATGTTCCAACCTTTCATCGTTGAAAACTAAGTGGCATGAACCACCATTATCAACACAATATTACCTTGAAAGTTCTACAATACCTCTGGTAGCTAGGCTTGCATGTTCTGCAAACTCAGTCGCTACTTGAGCAGCAGAGGTAGCATCCTTAAATTTCCTGTTCCAATTCTGCCTGCCAACAGAAAAATTAACATTACCATCTCCAGGAAATGATTGCCCATATTCCAACCTTTCATCCTTGAAACCTAAGTGGCATGAACCACCATCATCAACACAATATTGCCTTGAAAGTTCTCCAACAGCTCTGGCAGCTAGGCTTGCATGTTCTCCAAAATTAGCCGCTGATTGAGCAGCAGAGGTAGCATCCTTAAATTTCATGTTCCAATTCTGCCTGACAACAGAAATATTACCATTACCATCTCAAGGAAATGATTGCCCATGTTCCAACCTTTCATCCTTGAAAACTAAGTGGCATGAACCACCATTATCAACACAATATTACCTTGAAAGTTCTACAACATCTCTAGTAGCTAGGCTTGCATGTTCTGCAAACTCAGTCGCAACTTGAGCTGCAGAGGTAGCATCCTTAAATTTCATGTTCCAATTCGGACTGCTAATAGAAAAATTACCATTACCATCTCCAGGAAATGATTGCCCATGTTCCAACCTTTCATCCTTGAAACCTAAGTGGTATGTACCACCATCATCAACACAATATTGCCTTGAAAGCTCTCAAACAGCTCTGGCAGCTAGGCTTGCATGTTCCCCAAACTAAGCCGCTGCTTGTGCAGCAGAGGTAGCATCCTTAAATTTCATTTTCCAATACTGCCTGCCAACAGAAAAATTACCATTACCATCTCAAGGAAATGATTGCCCATGTTCCAACCTTTCATCCTTGAAAACTAAGTGGCATGAACCACCATCATCAACACAATATTGCCTTGAAAGTTCTACAACAGCTCTGGGAGCTAGGCTTGCATGTTCTGCAAACTCAATCGCTACTTGAGCAGCCGAGGTAGCATCGTTAAATTTCATGTTCCAATTCTGCCTGCTAATAGAAAAATTACCATTACCATCTCCAGGAAATGATTGCCCATGTTCCAACCTTTCATCCTTGAAACCTAAGTGGCATGAACCACCATCATCAACACAATATTGCCTTGAAAGTTCCACAACAGCTCTGGCAGCTAGGCTTGCATGTTCTGCAAAATTAGCCGCTGATTGAGCAGCAGAGGTAGCATCCTTAAATTTCATGTTCCAATTCTACCTGACAACAGAAATATTACCATTACCATCTCAAGGAAATGATTGCCCATGTTCCAACATTTCATCCTTGAAAACTAAGGGGCATGAACCACCATTATCAACACAATATTGCCTTGAAAGTTCTACAACACCTCTGGTAGCTAGGCTTGCATGTTCTGTAAACTCAGTCGCTACTTGAGCAGCAGAGGTAGCATCCTTAAATTTCATGTTCCAATTCTACCTGCCAATAGAAAAATTACCATTACCATCTCCAGGAAATGCTTGCCCATGTTCCAACCTTTCATCCTTGAAACCTTAGTGGCATGTACCACCATCATCAACACAATATTGCCTTGAAAGTTCTCAAACAGCTCGGGTAGCTAGGCTTGCATGTTCTCCAAACTTAGCCGCAGCTTGTGCAGCAGAGGTAGCATCCTTAAATTTCATGTTCCAATTCTGCCTGACAACAGAAATATTACCATTACCATCTCAAGGAAATGATTGCCCATGTTCCAACCTTTCATCCTTGAAAACTAAGTGGCATGAACCACCATTATCAACACAATATTGCCTTGAAAGTTCTACAACACCTCTGGTAGCTAGGTTGCATGTTCTGTAAACTCAGTCGCTACTTGAGCAGCAGAGGTAGCATCCTTAAATTTCATGTTCCAATTCTGCTTGCCAATAGAAAAATTAGCATTACAATCTCCAGGAAATGATTGCCCATGTTCCAACCTTTCATCCTTGAAACCTAAGTGGCATGAACCACCATCATCAACATAATATTGCCTTGAAAGTTCCACAACAGCTCTGGCAGCTAGGCTTGCATGTTCTGCAAAATTAGCCGCTGATTGAGCAGCAGAGGTAGCATCCTTAAATTTCATGTTCCAATTCTACCTGACAATAGAAATATTACCATTACCATCTCAAGGAAATGATTGCCCATGTTCCAACATTTCATCCTTGAAAACTAAGGGGCATGAACCACCATTATCAACACAATATTGCCTTGAAAGTTCTACAACATCTCTAGTAGCTAGGCTTGCATGTTCTGCAAACTCAGTCGCAACTTGAGCTGCAGAGGTAGCATCCTTAAATTTCATGTTCCAATTCAGACTGCTAATAGAAAAATTACCATAACCATCTCCAGGAAATGATTGCCAATGTTCCAACCTTTCATCCTTGAAACCTATGTGGCATGTACCACCATCATCAACACAATATTGCCTTGAAAGTTCTCAAACAGCTCTGGCAGCTAGGCTTGCATGTTCCCCAAACTAAGCCGCTGCTTGTGCAGCAGAGGTAGCATCCTTAAATTTCATTTTCCAATACTGCCTGCCAACAGAAAAATTACCATTACCATCTCAAGGAAATGATTGCCCATGTTCCAACCTTTCATCCTTGAAAACTAAGTGGCATGAACCACCATCATCAACACAATATTGCCTTGAAAGTTCTACAACATCTCTGGGAGCTAGGCTTGCATGTTCTGCAAACTCAATCACTACTTGAGCAGCAGAGGTAGCATCGTTAAATTTCATGTTCCAATTCTGCCTGCTAATAGAAAAATTACCATTACCATCTCCAGGAAATGATTGCCCATGTTCCAACCTTTCATCCTTGAAACCTAAGTGGCATGAACCACCATCATCAACACAATATTGCCTTGAAAGTTCCACAACAGCTCTGGCAGCTAGGCTTGCATGTTCTGCAAAATTAGCCGCTGATTGAGCAGCAGAGGTAGCATCCTTAAATTTCATGTTCCAATTCTACCTGACAACAGAAATATTACCGTTACCATCTCAAGGAAATGATTGCCCATGTTCCAACATTTCATCCTTGAAAACTAAGGGGCATGAACCACCATTATCAACACAATATGGCCTTGAAAGTTCTACAACACCTCTGGTAGCTAGGCTTGCATGTTCTGTAAACTCAGTCGCTACTTGAGCAGCAGAGGTAGCATCCTTAAATTTCATGTTCCAATTCTACCTGCCAATAGAAAAATTAGCATTACCATCTCCAGGAAATGCTTGCCCATGTTCCAACCTTTCATCCTTGAAACCTTAGTGGCATGTACCACCATCATCAACATAGCCTTGAAAGTTCTCAAACAGCTCTAGTAGCTAGGCTTGCATGTTCTCCAAACTTAGCTGCAGCTTGTGCAGCAGAGGTAGCATCCTTAAATTTCATGTTCCAATTCTGCCTGACAACAGAAATATTACCATTACCATCTCAAGGAAATGATTGCCCATGTTCCAACCTTTCATCCTTGAAAACTAAGTGGCATGAACCACCATTATCAACACAATATTGCCTTGAAAGTTCTACAACACCTCTGGTAGCTAGGTTGCATGTTCTGTAAACTCAGTCGCTACTTGAGCAGCAGAGGTAGCATCCTTAAATTTCATGTTCCAATTCTGCTTGCCAATAGAAATATTAGCATTACAATCTCCAGGAAATGATTGCCCATATTCCAACCTTTCATCCTTGAAACCTAAGTGGCATTAACCACCATCATCAACATAATATTGCCTTGAAAGTTCTACAACAGCTCTGGCAGCTAGGCCTGCATGTTCTGCAAACTCAGCCGCTGCTTGAGCAGCAGAGGTAGCATCCTTAAATTACATGTTCCAATTCTGCCTGCCGACAGAAAAATTACCACTACCCTCTCCAGGAAATGATTGCCCATGTTCCAACCTTTCATCCTTGAAACCTAAGTGGCATGAACCACCATCATCAACACAGTATTGCCTTGAAAGTTCTACAACAGCTTTGGCAGCTAGGCCTGCATATTCTACAAACTCAGCCGCTGCTTGAGCAGCAGAGGTAGCATCCTTAAATTTCATGTTCCAATTCTTCTTGCCAACAGAAAAATTAACATTACCATCTCCAGGAAATGATTGCCAATGTTCCAACCTTTCATCCTTGAAACCTAAGTGGCAGGAACCACCATTATCAGCACAATATTGCCTTGAAAGTTCTCCAACAGCTCTGGCAGCTAGGCTCTCATTTTCTCCAAACTCAGCCGCTGCTTGAGCAGCAGAGGTAGCATCCTTACATTTCATGTTCCAATACTGCCTGCCAACAGAAAAATTACCATTACCATCTCAAGGAAATGATTGCCCATGTTCCAACCTTTCATCCTTGAAAACTATGTGGCATGATCCACCATCATCAACACAGTATTGCCTTGAAAGTTCTACAACAGCTTTGGCAGCTAGGCCTGCATATTCTGCAAACTCAGCTGCTGCTTGAGCAGCAGAGGTAGCATCCTTAAATTTCATGTTCCAATTCTGCTTCCCAACAGAAAAATTAACATTACCATCTCCAGGAAATGATTGCCCATGTTCCAACCTTTCATCCTTGAAACCTAAGTGGTATGAACCACTATCATCAACACAATATTGCCTTGAAAGTTCTCCAACAGCTCTGGCAGCTAGGCTCTCATTTTCTCCAAACTCAGCCGCTGCTTGAGCAGCAGAGGTAGCATCCTTACATTTCATGTTCCAATACTGCCTGCCAACAGAAAAATTACCATTACCATCTCAAGGAAATGATTGCCCATGTTCCAACCTTTCATCCTTGAAAACTATGTGGCATGATCCACCATCATCAACACAGTATTGCCTTGAAAGTTCTACAACAGCTTTGGCAGCTAGGCCTGCATATTCTGCAAACTCAGCTGCTGCTTGAGCAGCAGAGGTAGCATCCTTAAATTTCATGTTCCAATTCTGCTTCCCAACAGAAAAATTAACATTACCATCTCCAGGAAATGATTGCCCATGTTCCAACCTTTCATCCTTGAAACCTAAGTGGTATGAACCACTATCATCAACACAATATTGCCTTGAAAGTTCTCCAACAGCTCTGGCAGCTAGGCTCTCATTTTCTCCAAACTCAGCCGCTGCTTGAGCAGCAGAGGTAGCATCCTTATATTTCATGTTCCAATACTGCCTGCCAACAGAAAAATTACCATTACCATCTCAAGGAAATGATTGCCCATGTTCCAACCTTTCATCCTTGGAAACTATGTGGCATGAACCACCATCATCAACACAGTATTGCCTTGAAAGTTCTACAACATCTCTGGCAGCTAGGCCTGCATATTCTGCAAACTCAGCCGCTGCTTGAGCAGCATAGGTAGCATTCTTAAATTTGAGGTTCCAATTCTACCTGCCAACAGAAAAATTACCATTACCATCTCCAGGAAATGATTGCCCATGTTCCAACCTTTCATCCTTAAAACCTAAGTGGCATGAACCACTATCATCAACACAATATTGCCTTGAAAGTTCCACAACAGCTCTGGCAGCTAGGCTTGCATGTTCTGCAAACTCAGCCGCTGCTTGAGCAGCAGATGTAGCATCCTTAAATTTCATGTTCCAATTGTGCCTGCCAACAGAAATATTACCACTGCCCTCTCTAGGAAATAATTGCCCATGTTCCAACCTTTCATCCTTGAAACCTAAGTGGTTTGTACCACCATCATCAACAGAATATTGCCTTGAAAGTTCTACAATAGCTCTGGCAGCTAAGCTTGCATGTTCTGCAAACTCAACTGCTGCTTGAGCAGCATAGGTAGCATCCTTAAATTTCATTACCATCTCAAGGAAATGAATGCCCATGTTCCAACATTTCATCCTTGAAAACTAAGTGGCATGAACCACCATCATCAACACAATATTGCCTTGAAAGTTCTACAACAGCTCTAGCAGCTAGGCTTGCATGTACTGCAAACTCAGTCGCTACTTGAGCAGCAGAGGTAGCATCCTTAAATTTCATGTTCCAATTCTGCCTGCCAATAGAAAAATTAGCATTACCATCTCCAGGAAATGATTGCCCATGTTCCAACCTTTCATCCTTGAAACCTAAGTGGCATTAACCACCATCATCAACATAATATTGCCTTGAAAGTTCTACAACAGCTCTAGCAGCTAGGCCTGCATGTTCTGCAAACTCAGCCCCTGCTTGAGCAGCAGAGGTAGCATCCTTAAATTACATGTTCCAATTCTGCCTGCCAACAGAAAAATTACCACTACCCTCTCTAGGAAATGATTGCCCATGTTCCAACCTTTCATTCTTTAAACCTAAGTGGCATGAACCACCATCATCAACACAGTATTACCTTGAAATTTCGACAACAGCTCTGGCAGCTAGGCCTGCATATTCTGTAAACGCAGCCGCTGCTAGAG
>NW_027174894.1:0-36301 GCF_000390325.3 Nicotiana tomentosiformis
TAGTGTCCTTATTATTTTTATTTAATTTCATTTATAATTTAGTCAAATGTAAAAGCTTTTTCATAATATTCTTTTTGTAGTGGAATTAATCTAATTATTTCTTTTAAGCTTTCTAATATATATTCTATATATTCTATATCTTGGGTTCTTTGGTATTCTTCTATATTAGTTTTTACTAAATTTGTCAGTAGTTTTATGCTGTCGGTAGTTTGTTGCCAATATTGTAGGTATATATTATTCATCATGTGTTATCAGAATATAGATCTAATTCATATAAGTCTATTTCTGGTATAATTAATTCTGTCCAATTTTGATCCATTATTTCTATTATTTCAAAAGTAAGTAATTTCTCATAGATTATTCTTCTTACATCATTATCAATATTTTTTAGTATATATAGTATAAGTATCTTATAACTAAGATCATCATCTATTAAGTAAGTGTTCATTTTATCATATGATTTGCTAAACATATTCCTTTTAATCTCTATGTCTATTATCCTTATTCATCATATTATAATAAGTTATTTTGATCATCTTTTCTGGTCACTACCATGATTTTCTGCTTCAATCAGTTACCCTAACAGCGCTTCAACTTTGTTTACTCCCCTAAACGGCCTCTCTGCCTACCGGTTTCAACCTTAGGATGCATAGTCTGGGCTTACCTACTCTTAGCATATTTTCATGGCAAACTTTCTCAAGATGATTTCTATAACAGTACTATTATATGATGGATAATTATAATTTACATATTAGAGATTATCAGGAATATAATAATTTAGCTACTCATAATTATAATATGACATACCTGTTTTTGTAGGTTCTTGATATCTCCTTGTTGATCCATAGCTTTCATATCTTCTTGTTGATCCATAGCTATCCTGTATTTTTATCTTTAAGTATATCTAGAGAGTAAGAGAAGAGAGAAGTATTTGGATGCCTGAAGATGCAGCCTGTCTTTTATTCATAATCGAAAGGCTATTTAAAGATTACAAAAATGACTCTTACTATTCATGAACGACCTTTACTGTTTATGAGACTGACTCTTACTATTCATGAATGACCTTTACTGTTCATGAGACTGACTCTTACTATTCATGAACGACCTTTACTGTTCATGAGACTGACTCTTACTTTTGTAAAGTAAAGAACTATTTACTTTACGACTTTTACAAAAAATAAAATAACATTAAAGAAAAGAAAAGAATCTAATAAATCTTTTACTTTATCTTGTCTGCCATAGTTTTTGTCGTTTAGCTTGTCGTCTTCTTCTCGATTATTCCAGTTGTACGTCTGGAACAATGTTATCTTCTCCTTTGCATTTTGAGCATATGTGGTCTGGATATTTGTGACTGATTATCTTGCAATATCTTGTTAACAGTTCTGGAGAGATGAAATTCGTCCTTATAGCTCTTGTAGTTGTAGGTTGTTCTGGCTTTAAAAGACTTAAGATCCATTACCTTAATTCTTCCATATCTGCTTCTCGTATCTCTCTGCAATGTGAATATATCATTGTTTGTTCTCTTGAATAATAACTCCAAATAGCATTCTGATTTAGGTAGTTGTTTGCTAGCTCATTTAGTATAGTGGATATTCCAATAATCCTTTTATTTGCATAAAAGTCTGGAATATTTATTTTTTCTATCTCTTCTTGTTCTTCTATTTTTTCTGGTACTAGCATTTCCCTTGTGAGTCCGATCTTGATAACTTGTATGATAGGCTTTATTTCTTCATGTAATATCTCTGATGTGGCTGAATAAAATCGTATATAGAATAATGTTCCTTTAGTTATTCTTTTGTATTGCATAAATGCTCTGTGTAACTCAGGTATGGTAGCTATCTCTTGTCCTGTTTGTGTATATACAGTATCTAGTAATCCATAATTGTAGCAGGTGGCTATTAGTTTTGCACTTGTATTTGGTAGTGCTATTAATTTATTGTATCCTGTTAGATAATGGGTAATATAATCTTCATTTGGATTCTGGGTAGTTTGGGATCTTGGGTTTTTGTTTAAAAAGTTTTGTATTTTGTGTATGTTGTCTATATATGTACGGGTTATATGGTTGTATGTCTTTTTGGCTTGGTTCAGACTTTCTTTGTAGGTATTTATCTGTGGTGGTAGGAATATTTCGTTCTGGGTGTTTTGGATATTTTTCTGTACGAATGGTTTTGAAAATAAATTGTTCATATTTATGTTTGTGTATCTAGGTTTAATTTCTTCCTTCTTCTTTGCAGATGAACTGCTAGCTGTGCTGCTTCCTGCAACTGTATTTAACAAACTGTTATGAGTTTTTAGGTGTTTCTCAACGTCACCTTCTAGCTCTGGAATTTTAGAGACTTCCGATCGTCTTATCTCCGCATTTTTTGAGTCATGCTGCTGACTACTAGCTGTTTTTCTTATTATCTGTATCTCTTCATCCATACTTTTCACTTTCTTACAAAGTGTAGTCATGGCTAAGAGTAGATTTTCCATTGTATTATCTGGGTCAGTTTGGGTAGCTTTGTCTTGACAAGTAATCTGCAACAACATTCTTGTTAGTAGTGATTATTTCAATTGTAAATGTAAAGTTTAAAATATTTAATACCAGTCTGCGTATTTCTTTTGTTGTAACTGAATCTTGTACTTTTCTGGTTATCCACCATTTTACTTGGGTATTATCTGTTCTTACAATAAATCTGTTGTAAACTATATATGGTTCAAATGCTAATAAACATTTATATAATGCAAATAATTCTTTTCTATTTATCTCCCATTTTTCTTGTGGTTCTGTATAAGATCCTGAATAATACCTGCAATGATGTTCTATTTTTTCTTTATCATATTTATATTTAAGAACTCCTCCATAACTATGATTACTCGAATCTGTTTCTACAATATAAGTAAATTTCTTATTTTCATCTGGGAAGTATAATTTTGGTAGTTTCTTACACAATATTTTAATCTTCCTTATTTGTTCTTTATCTTTTTCATCGAACCCATATTCTACATCCTTTTTTAGTTTTTTCTGTAGAGGTTTTAGATTTTCTGCTAATTTAGGTATATATTCTCTTACTTGGTTTACTAATCCTAAGAATGATTGTAATTTCTTTTTTGTATCTATGTTTTCATCAAGATTGATTATTTTTTGTACTATATGTGTTTGCATTTTTATTCCATTTTTATCTATTTGTATTCCTAAAAATTCTATCTGATTCTTCATAATTTCTGCTTTGGTTTTACTTAAGCTTATACCAGAGTTTTCTATAATATGTATGAATTTTTTTAATAATTTTATATGTTCATCTTGTGTTCTTGAATATAGTAATATATCATCTATATATACTATGCAATTTTCTAGTTGGTTAAAATAATTATCCATAAAATGTTGGTATCTTCCTGGTGCATTTTTATATCCAAATGGTAAAACATTCCATTCATAAAATCCTTGTGGTACTGTAAATGCTGTTAGTTTTTTAGATTCATCTTCTAGTTTTAGATGGTAAAATCCTGATTTACAGTCGAATTTACTAAAGTAATTATATCCTTGGATTTGTCTTATTTTTAATATCTTGTTAGGTATTGGGTAATTATATGTTTTAGTTTTTGCATTTAAATTTCGGTAATCTATAACCATTCTACTTTTTCCTCTTTTTTGTTCACTATGTTTATTTACTATAAATGCTGGACTTGTATGTTTACTATTACTTTCTTGTATATACTTGTTATCTAATAATTCTTTTATATGCATTTTAAATTCTGTTAAGTCATCAAAGTTATATTTTAAGGGTTTTTGTGTTATTATACTATTTTCTTCTATTAATTCTATTTTTATTTTTGTCTTATGTTTATTCCATCCTTTTAGAGGGTTATCATTATATAATTTTTTTAATTCATTCTGGATTATTTTTACTTTGTCTATTGTAAATATAATAATTTCTAATTGAGTAGTTGTGTTTTTACTTATATTTTCTAATTTTTGTGTGATTTTTTCATTTCCTCGTATCCATTCTGTAGTTTTTCGTTGTTTATTATTTACTCTTTTTGCTCCTACTTTATTTTTACATGGTGTGGTAAACCACCAGTGTATTTTTGTTATTATGTGTGGGTATAATTTTTCTAAAAATGGCATTCCTAGTAACATATCTTTCGTAGTAAATTCAAAGTTATATATTTCTTCTATAGTTAATATTTTATCCCATATTTGTATTTTTACATTCTTGGCTTTGTAGTTAATCATACTACCTTCATTATTAAATCCTGTTACTACCATAGGTGTTTTTAATTTTTCCCATTTATCCGTTGGTAAACAATTATATTTACATATATTAGCTTATGCCCCTGTATCTATCATTGGTGTATAGTATCTATTATAATATCCTTCTACTATGATTTTTGCGAGTATATATATTTTCATTCTTCTGTTCTTTTTATTATTATTTTCTTATCTTTGTATGTTATGGTTAATTGCTTATCTCCTAGACAGTAAGGTTTTACCTTTTCTAACCATTTTATTCCTAGTGTAATATTTTCATTTTCGTTTTCTTGATATATTTTAAATTGTATTATTAGAGGTATTCCTCCAATAATTATTTCTTTTTCTGTTATTTCTTCATTTATTATTAATTCTTTAGGTAATTCAGTGCATAATTGTTCAGTAGTTATTATTTAAGCTTCTGTTACTAATTCTCTTGTAATATAGTTTTCTCCTTCCGAGTGGGTCCAGGCCCCCGGACCCCGATCGCCTAAAATTATTCGGGGCCATCAAATACGACCTAAGGAACCATAGTCACCTCCCCGCCATGGCCGTTCCTCGTTGTTTTGCGTTTTACGGTCAAAAAACTAAAATTCCGCCCGATTCCTATATTTTCGTGTGCTATAGCCCACGCCTTCCGAGTGGGTCCGCGACCCCGGACCCCGATCGCCTAAAATTATTCTGGGCCATCAAATACGACCTAAGGAACCATAGTCACCTCCCCGCCATGGCCGTTCCTGGTTATTTTGCGTTTTATGGCCAAAAAACTAGAATTCCGCCCGATTCCCATATATTCGTGTGCTATAGCCCACGCCTTCCTAGTGGGTTCCGGGCCTCCCGGACCTCGATTGCCTAAAATATTTCCGGGTTATCAAATACAACCTAAGGAACCATAGTCATCGCCCCCCCATGGCCGTTCCTCGTTGTTTTGCGTTTTACGGCCAAAAAACTAAAATTTCGCCCGATTCCCATATATTTGTGTGCCATAGCCAACGCCTTCCAAGTGGGTCCGGTCCCCCCGGACCCCGATCGCCTAAAAATATTCCGAGCCATTAAATACAACCAAAGGAACCATAGTCACCGCCCAGCCGTGGTCGTTCGTCGTTGTTTTGCATTTTACGGCAAAAAACTAGAATTTCGCCCGATTCCCATATTTTCATGTGCTATAGCCCATGCCTTCCGAGTGGGTCCAAGCCCCCGGACCCCGATCGCCTAAAATTATTCTGGGCCATCCAATACGACCTAAGTAACCATAGTCACCTCTCTGCCATGGCCGTTCCTCCTTATTTTGCGTTTTACGGCCAAAAAACTAGAATTCCGCCCGATTCCCATATATTCGTGTGCTATAGCCCACGCCTTCCTAGTGGGTTCTGGGCCTCCCGGACCCCGATTGCCTAAAATATTTCTGGGTTATCAAATACAACCTAAGGAACCATAGTCATCGCCCCGCCATGGCCATTCCTCGTTGTTTTGCGTTTTACGGCCAAAAAATAAGAATTTCGCCCGATTCCCATATATTCAAGTGCTATAGCCCACGCCTTCCTAGTGGGTTACAGGCCTCCCGGACCCCGATCGCCAATAATATTTCCGGGTTATCAAATACAATCTAAGGAACCATAGTCACCGCCCCGCCATGGCCATTCCTCGTTGTTTTGCGTTTTACGGCAAAAAAACTAGAATTTCGCCCGATTCCCATATATTCATGTGCTATAGCCCACGCCTTTCTAGTGGGTTACGGGCCTCCCGGACCCCGATCGCCTAAAATATTTTCGGATTATCAAATACAACCTAAGGAACAATAGTCACCGCCTCGCCATGGCCATTCCTCGTTGTTTTGCGTTTTACGGCCAAAAAACTAGAATTCTGCCCGATTCCCATATATTCATGTGCTATAGCCCACGCCTTTCTAGTGGGTTACGGGCCTCCCGGACCCCGATCGCCTAAAATATTTTCGGGTTATCAAATACAACCTAAGGAACCATAGTCACCACCCCGCCATGGTCATTCCTCGTTGTTTTGCGTTTTACGGCCAAAAAACTAGAATTCCGCCCGATTTCCATATATTCGTGTGCTATAGCCCACGCCTTCCTAATGTGTTCTGGGTCTCCCGGACCCCGATCGCCTTAAATATTTCCGGGTTATCAAATACGACCTAAGGAACCATAGTCACCGCCCCGCCATGGCCGTTCCTTGTTGTTTTGCGTTTTACGGCCAAAAAACTTAAATTCCGCCCGATTCCCATATATTCGTGTGCCATAGCCCATGCCTTCCGAGTGGGTCCAGGGATCAAATACGACCTAAGGAACCATAGTCACCGCCCCACCATGGCCATTCCTCGTTGTTTTGCATTTTACGGCCAAAAAACTAGAATTCCGCCCGATTCCCATATATTCGTGTGCTATAACCCACGCCTTCCTAGTGGGTTCCGGGCCCCCCGGACCCTGATCGCCTAAAATATGTCTGGGCTATCAAATACGACCTAAGGAACCATAGTCACCGCCCCGCCATGGCCGTTCCTCGTTGTTTTGCGTTTTACGGCCAAAAAACTAAAATTCCGCCTGATTCCCATATATTTGTGTGCCATAGCCAACGCCTTCCGAGTGGGTCCGGTCCCCCCGGACCCCGATCGCCTAAAAATATTCTGAGCCATCAAATACGACCAAAGGAACGATAGTCACCGCCCAGCCGTGGTCGTTCGTCGTTGTTTTGCATTTTACGGCAAAAAACTAGAATTTCGCCCGATTCCCATATTTTCGGGGGCTATAGCCCATGCCTTCCGAGTGGGTCCAGGCCCCCGGACCCCGATCGCCTAAAATTATTCGGGGCTATCAAATACGACATAAGGAACCATAGTCACCTCCCCGCCATGGCCGTTCCTCGTTGTTTTGCGTTTTACGGTCAAAAAACTAGAATTCCGCCCGATTCCCATATTTTCGTGTGCTATAGCCCACGCCTTCTGAGTGGGTCCGGGACCCCGGACCCCGATCGCCTAAAATTATTCTGGGCCATCAAATACGACCTAAGGAACCATAGTCACCTCCCCGCCATGGCCGTTCCTCGTTATTTTGCGTTTACGGCCAAAAAACTAGAATTCCGCCCGATTCCCATATATTCGTGTGCTATAGCCCACGCCTTCCTAGTGGGTTCCGGGCCTCCCGGACCCCGATCGCCTAACATTTTTTTGCATTATCAAATACAACCTAAGGAACCATAGTCACCGCCAAGCAATGGCCGTTCCTCGTTGTTTTGAGTTTTACGGCAAAAAAACTAGAATTCCGCCCGATTCCCATATATTCGTGTGCCATAGTCCATGCCTTCCGATTGGTTCGGGGATCAAATATGACCTAAGGAACCATAGTTACCGCCCCTCCATGGCCGTTCCTCGTTGTTTTGCGTTTTACAGCCAAAAAACTAGAATTTCGCCCGATTCCCATATATTCTTGTGCTATAGCCCACGCCTTCCTAATGGGTTCCGGGCCTCCTAGACGCCGATCGCCTTAAATATTTCTGGGTTATCAAATACGACCTAAGGAACCATAGTCACCACACCGCCATGGCCGTTCCTTGTTGTTTTGCGTTTTACGGCCAAAAAACTTGAATTGCGCCCGATTCCCATATATTCGTGTGCCATAGCCCATGCCTTCCGAGTGGGTCCAGAGATCAAATACGACCTAAGGAACCATAGTCACCGCCCCACCATGGCCGTTCCTCGTTGTTTTGTATTTTACGGCCAAAAAACTAGAATTTCGCCCGATTCCCATATATTCGTGTGCTATAACCCACGCCTTCCTAGTGGGTTCCGGGCCCCCCGGACCCTGATCGCCTAAAATATGTCTGGGCTATCAAATACGACCTAAGAAACCATAGTCACCGCCCCGCCATGGCCGTTCCTCGTTGTTTTGCGTTTTACGGCCAAAAAACTAAAATTCCGCCCGATTCCCATATATTTGTGTGCCATAGCCAATGCCTTCCGAGTGGGTCCGTCCCCCCGGACCCCGATCGCCTAAAAATATTCCAAGCCATTAAATACGACCAAAGGAGCCAAAGTCACCGCCCAGCCGTGGTCGTTCGTCATTGTTTTGCATTTTCGGCAAAAAACTAGAATTTCGCCCGATTCCCATTTTTGCGTGTGCTATAGCCCATGCCTTCCGAGTGGGTCCAGGCCCCCGGACCCCGATCGCCTAAAATTATTCGGGGCCATCAAATACGACCTAAGGAACCATAGTCACCTCCCCGCCATGGCCGTTCCTCGTTGTTTTGCGTTTTACGGTCAAAAAACTAAAATTCCGCCCGATTCCTATATTTTCGTGTGCTATAGCCCACGCCTTCCGAGTGGGTCCGCGACCCCGGACCCCGATCGCCTAAAATTATTCTGGGCCATCAAATACGACCTAAGGAACCATAGTCACCTCCCCGCCATGGCCGTTCCTGGTTATTTTGCGTTTTACGGCCAAAAAACTAGAATTCCGCTCGATTCCCATATATTCGTGTGCTATAGCCCACGCCTTCCTAGTGGGTTACGGGCCTCCCGGACCCCGATTGCCTAAAATATTTCCGGGTTATCAAATACAACCTAAGGAACCATAGTCATCGCCCCGCCATGGCCGTTCCTCGTTGTTTTGCATTTTACGGCCAAAAAACTAAAATTCCGCCCGATTCCCATATATTTGTGTGCCATAGCCAACGCCTTCCGAGTGGGTCCGGTCCCCCCGGACCCCGATCGCCTAAAAATATTCCGAGCTATTAAATACAACCAAAGGAACCATAGTCACCGCCCAGCCGGGGTCGTTCGTCGTTGTTTTGCATTTTACGGCAAAAAACTAGAATTTCGCCCGATTCCCATATTTTCGTGTGCTATAGCCCATGCCTTCCGAGTGGGTCCAGGCCCTCGGACCCCGATCGCCTAAAATTATTCTGGGCCATCAAATACGACCTAAGGAACCATAGTCACCTCCCCGCCATGGCCGTTCCTCCTTATTTTGCGTTTTACGGCCAAAAAACTAGAATTCCGCCCGATTCCCATATATTCGTGTGCTATAGCCCACGCCATCCTAGTGGGTTCTGGGCCTCCCGGACCCCGATTGCCTAAAATATTTCCGGGTTATCAAATACAACCTAAGGAACCATAGTCATCGCCCCGCCATGGCCATTCCTCGTTGTTTTGCGTTTTACGGCCAAAAAACAAGAATTCTGCCCGATTCCCATATATTCATGTGCTATAGCCCACGCCTTCCTAGTGGGTTACGGGCCTCCCGGACCCCAATCACCTATAATATTTCCGGGTTATCAAATACAATCTAAGGAACCATAGTCACCGCCCCGCCATGGCCATTCCTCGTTGTTTTGCGTTTTACGGCCAAAAAACTAGAATTCCGCCCAATTCCCATATATTCATGTGCTATAGCCCACGCCTTTCTAGTGGGTTACGGGCCTCCCGGACCCCGATCGCCTAAAATATTTCCGGGTTATCAAATACAACCTAAGGAACCATAGTCACCGCCTCGCCATGGCCATTCCTCATTGTTTTGCGTTTTACGGCCAAAAAACTAGAATTCCGCCCGATTCCCATATATTCATGTGCTATAGCCCACGCCTTTCTAGTGGGTTACGGGCCTCCCGGACCCCGATCGCCTAAAATATTTTCGGGTTATCAAATACAACCTAAGGAACCATAGTCACCACCCCGCCATGGTCATTCCTCGTTGTTTTGCGTTTTACGGCCAAAAAACTAGAATTCCGCCCGATACCCATATATTCGTGTGCTATAGCCCACGCCTTCCTAATGGGTTCCGGGTCTCCCGGACCCCGATCGCCTTAAATATTTTCGGATTATCAAATACGACCAATGGAACCATAGTCACCGCCCCGCCATGGCCGTTCCTTGTTGTTTTGCGTTTTACGGCCAAAAAACTTGAATTCCGCCCGATTCCCATATATTCGTGTGCCATAGACCATGCCTTCCGAGTGGGTCCAGGGATCAAATACGATCTAAGGAACCATAGTCACCTCCCCACCATGGCCATTCCTCGTTGTTTTGCATTTTACGGCCAAAAAACTAGAATTCCGCCCGATTCCCATATATTCGTGTGCTATAACCCACGCCTTCCTAGTGGGTTCCGGGCCCCCCGGACCCTGATCGCCTAAAATATGTCTGGGCGATCAAATACGACCTAATGAACCATAGTCACCGCCCCGCCATGGCCGTTCCTCGTTGTTTTGCGTTTTACGGTCAAAAAACTAGAATTCCGCCGAATTCCCATATTTTCGTGTGCTATACCCAAGTGTTCTGAGTGGGTCCGGGACCCCAGACCCCGATCGCCTAAAATTATTCTGGGACATCAAATACGACCTAAGGAACCATAGTCACCTCCCCGCCATAGCCGTTCCTCGTTATTTTGCGTTTTACGACTAATAGAAAATTGAATTCCGCCCGATTCCCATATATTCGTGTGCTATAGCCCACGCCTTCCTTGTGGGTTCCGGGCCTCCAGGACCCCGATCGCCTAAAATATTTCCGGGTTATCAAATACGACCTAAGGAACCATAGTCACCGCCCCGCCATGGCCGTTCCTTGTTGTTTTGCGTTTTACGGCCAAAAAACTTGAATTATGCCCGATTCCCATATATTCGTGTGCCATATCCCATGCCTTCCGAGTGGGTCCGGGGATCAAATACGACCTAAGTAACCATAGTCACCGTCCCGCCATGGCCGTTCCTCGTTGTTTTGCATTTTACGGCCAAAAAACTAGAATTCCGCCCGATTCCCATATATTCATGTGTTATAGCCCACGCGTTCCTTGTGGGTTCCGGGCCTCCCGGACCCCGATCGCCTAAAATATTTTCGGGTTATAAAATACGACCTAAGGAACCATAGTCACCTCCCCGCCATGGCCGTTCCACGTTGTTTTGCGTTTTACGGCCAAAAAACTAGAATTCCGCCTGATTCCCATATATTTGTGTGCCATAGCCCACGCCATTCGAGTGGGTCCGGTCCCCCCGGAACCCGATCGCCTAAAATTATTCCGGGCCATCAAATACGACCTAAGGTACCATAGTCATCGCCCAGCCGTGGCCGTTCCTCGTTGTTTTGCATTTTACGGCAAAAAACTAGAATTTTGCTCGATTCCCATATTTTCATGTGCTATAGCCCACGCCTTCCCAGTGGGTCCGGGACCCCGGACCCCGATCGCCTAAAATTATTCTGGTCCATCAAATACGACTTAAGGAACCATAGTCACCTCCCCGCCAAGGCCGTTATTCGTTGTTTTGCATTTTACGGCCAAAAAACTAGAATTCTGCCCGATTCCCATATATTCGTGTGCTATATAGCCCACACCTTCCTAATGGGTTCCGGGCCTTCCGGACCCCGATCGCCTAAAATATTTTCGGGTTATAAAATACGACCTAAGGAACCATAGTCACCTCCCCGCCATGGCCGTTCCACGTTGTTTTGCGTTTTACGGCCAAAAAACTAGAATTCCGCCTGATTCCCATATATTTGTGTGCCATAGCCCACGCCATTCGAGTGGGTCCGGTCCCCCCGGAACCCTATCGCCTAAAATTATTCCGGGCCATCAAATACGACCTAAGGTACCATAGTCATCTCCCAGCCGTGGCCGTTCCTCGTTGTTTTGCATTTTACTGCAAAAAACTAGAATTTTGCCCGATTCCCATATTTTCGTGTGCTATAGCCCACGTCTTCCGAGTGGGTCCGAGACCCCAGACCCCGATCGCCTAAAATTATTCTGGGCCATCAAATACGACCTAAGGAACCATAGTCACCTCCCCGCCAAGGCCGTTCCTCATTGTTTTGCATTTTACGGGCAAAAAACTAGAATTCCGCCCGATTCCCATATATTCGTGTGCTATATAGCCCACACCTTCCTAATGGGTTCCGGGCCTTCCGGACCCCGATTGCCTAAAATATTTCTGGGTTATGAAATACGACCTAAGGAACCATAGTCACCGCCCCGCCATGGCCGTTCCACGTTGTTTTGCATTTTACGGCCAAAAAACTTGAATTTCGCTCGATTCCCATATATTCGTGTGCCATAGTCCATGCCTTCCGAGTGGATACGGGGATCAAATACGACCTAAGGAACCATAGTCACCGCCCCGCCATGGCCGTTCCTCGTTGTTTTGCATTTTACGGCCAAAAAACTAGAATTCCGCCCGATTCCCATATATTCGTGTGCTATAGCCCACGCCTTCCTAGTGGGCCCGGGCCCCCGGACCACGATCGCCTAAAATATGTCTGGGCTATCAAATACGACCTAAGGAACCATAGTCACCGCCCCGCCATGGCCGTTCCTTGTTATTTTGCGTTTTACGGCTAAATAACTAGAATTCCGCCCGATTCCCATATATTCGTGTGCCTTCCGAGTGGGACCGGGCCCCCTGGACCCCGATCGCCTGAAATTATTTCGGGCCATCAAATACGACCTAAGGAACCATAGTCACCGCCCAGCCGTGGCCTTTCCTCGATGTTTTGCGTTTTACGGCAAAAAACTAGAATTCCGCCCGATTCCCATATTTTCGTGTGCTATAGCCCATGCCTTCCAAGTGGGTCCGGGCCCCCGGACCCAGATCGCCTAAAATTATTCGGGGCCATCAAATATGACCTAAGGAACCATAGTCACCTCTCTGCCATGGCCGTTCCTCGTTGTTTTGCGTTTTACGGCCAAAAAACTAGAATTTCGCCCGATTCCCATATATTCGTATGCTATAGCCCACGCCTTCCTAGTGGGTTTCGGGCCTCCCGGACCCTGATCGCCTAAAATAATTCCGGGTTATCAAATACAACCTAAGGAACCATAGTCACCGCCCCGCCATTGCCGTTCCTCGTTGTTTTGCTTTTCACGGCCAAAAAACTAGAATTCCGCCCGATTCCCATATATTCGTGTGCCATAGCCCATGCCTTCCGAGTGGGTCCGGGCCCCCGATCGCCTAAAATTATTCTGGGCCATCAAATATGACCTAAGTAACCATAGTCACCGCCCTGCCGTGGCCATTCCTCGTTGTTTTGCATTTTAAGGCCAAAAAACAAGAATTTTGCTTGATTCCCATATTTTCGTGTGCAATAGCCCACGCCTTCCGAGTGGGTCCAGGCCCCCAGACCCTGATCGCCTAAAATTATTCTAGGCTATCAAATACAACCTAAGGAACCATAGTCACCTACCCTCCATGTCCGTTCCTCGTTGTTTTGCGTTTTACGGCCAAAAAACTAGAATTCCGCCCGATTCCCATATTTTCGTGTGCTATAGCCCACGCCTTCCTAGTGGGTTCCGGGCCTCCCGGACCCCGATCGCCTAAAATATTTCCGGGTTATCAAATACAACCTAAGGAACCATAGTCACCGCCATGGCCGTTTCTTGTTGTTTTGCGTTTTACGGCAAAAAAACTAGAATTCCGCACGATTCCTATATATTGGTGTGCCATAGCCCATGCCTTCCGAGTGGGTCCGAGGATCAAATACGACCTAAGGAACCATAGTCACCGCCCCACCATGGCCGTTCCTCGTTTTTTTGCGTTTTTCAGCCAAAAAACTAGAATTCCGCCCGATTCCCATATATTTGTGTGCCATAGCCCACGCCTTCCGAGTGGGTCCGGTCCCCCCGGAACCCGATCGCCTAAAATTAATCCGGGCCATCAAACACGACCTAAGGAATCATAATCACCGCCAAGCCGTGTCCGTTCCTCGTTGTTTTGCATTTTATGGCAAAAAACTATAATTTTGCCCGATTCCCATATTGTCGTGTGCTATAGCCCATGCCTTCTGAGTGGGTCCGGGCCCCAGGACCCCGATCGCCTAAAATTATTCGGGTACATCAAATACGACCTAAGGAAGCATAGTCATCGCCCTGCCATGGCCGTTCCTCGTTGTTTTGCATTTTACGGCCAAAAAACTAGAATTCCGCCCGATTCCCATATTTTCCTGTGCTAGCCCACGCCTTCCGAGTGGGTCCGGGACCCCTGACCCCGATCGCCTAAAATTATTCTGGGCCACCAAATACGACCTAAGGAACCATAGTCACCGCCCCGCCATGGCCATTCCTTGTTGTTTTGCGTTTTACGGCCAAATGACTAGAATTCCGCCCGATTCCCATATATTCGTGTGCTAGCCCACGCCTTCCTAGTGGGTTCCGGGCCCCCCGGACCCCGATCGCCTAAAATATGTTTGGGTTATCAAATACGACCTAAGGAACCATAGTCACCGCCCCGCCATGGCCGTTCCTCATTTTTTTGTATTTTTCGGCCAAAAAACTAGAATTCCGCCCGATTCCCATATATTTGTGTGCCATAGCCCACGTCTTCCGAGTGGGATCGGGCCCCCCGCACCCCGATCGCCTAAAAATTTTCTGAACTATCAAATATGACCTAAGGAACCATAGTCACTGCCCCGCCGTGGCCGTTTCTCGTTGGTTTGCATTTTACGGCCAAAAAACTAGAATTTCGCTCGATTCCCATATTTTCGTGAGCTATAGCCAATGCCTTTCGAGTGGGTCCGGGCCCCCGGACCCCGATCGCCTAAAATTATTCGGGTACATCAAATACAACCTAAGGAACCATAGTCATCGCCCCGCCATGGCCGTTCCTCGTTGTTTTGCTTTTTACGGCCAAAAAACTAGAATTCCGCCCGATTCCCATATTTTCGTGTGCTATATCCCACGCCTTCCGAGTGGGTCCGTGCCCCCAGACCCCGATCACCTAAAATTATTCTGGGCCATCAAATACGACTTAAGGAACCATAGTCACCGCCCCGCCATGGCCGTTCCTCGTTGTTTTGTGTTTTACAGCTAAATAACTAGAATTCCGCCCGATTCCCATATATTCGTGTGCTATAGCCCACGCCTTCCTAGTGGGTTCCGGGCCCCCCAGACCCCGATCGCCTAAAATATTTTCGGGCTATCAAATACGACCTAAGGAACCATAGTCACTGCCCCGCCATGGCCGTTCCTCGTTGTTTTGCGTTTTACGGCCAAAAAACTAGATTTCGCCCGATTCCCATATATTTGTGTGCCATAGCCCATGCCTTCCGAGTGAATCCGGGCCCCGATCGCTTAAAATTATTCCGGGCCATCAAATACGACCTAAGGAACAATAGTCACCGCCCAGCCGTGGCCGTTCCTCGTTGTTTTGCATTTTACGGCCAAAAAACTAGAATTTCGCCCGATTCCCTTATTTTCGTGTGCTATAGCCCATGCCTTTTGAGTGGGTCCGGGCCCCCGGACCCCGATCGCCTAAAATTATTCGGGGCCATCAAATATGACCTAAGGAACCATAGTCACCGCCCTGCCATGGCCGTTCCTCGTTGTTTTGCATTTTACGGCCAAAAACCTAGAATTCCGCCTGATTCCCATATATTCGTGTGCTATAGCCCACGCCTTCTGAGTGGGACCGGGCCCCCCAACCTCGATCGCCTAAATTATTCTGGGCCATCAAATACGACCGAAGTAACTATAGTCACCGCCCCGCCGTGGCCGTTCCTCGTTAATTTGCGTTTTAAGGCCAAAATTACTAGAACTCCGCCCGATTCCCATATATTCGTGTGCCTACGCCTTCCTAGTGGGTTCCGCCCCCCCCAGACCGCGATCGCCTAAAATATTTCTGGGCTATCAAATACGACCTAAGGAACCATAGTCACCGCCCCGCCATGGCCGTTCCTCGTTGTTTTGCATTTTACGGCCAAAAAACTAGAAATCTGCCCGATTCCCATATATTCGTGTGCCATAGCCCACGCCTTCAGAGTGAGTCCGGGCACCTCGGGCCTCGATCGCATAAAATTATTCCGTGCCATCAAATACGACCTAAGGAACCATAGTCACCATCCAGCCGTGGCCGTTCCTCGTTGTTTTGCATTTTACGGCCAAAAAACTAGAATTTCGCCTGATTCCCTTATTTTCGTGTGCTATAGCCCATGCCTTTTGAGTGGGTCCGGGCCCCTAGCCCCCGATCGCCTAAAATTATTCGAGGCCATCAAATACGACCTAAGGAACCATAGTTACCACCTCGCCATGGCCGTTCCTCGTTGTTTTGCATTTTACGGCCAAAAAACTAGAATTCCGCCTGATTCCCATATATTCGTGTGCTATAGCCCACGCCTTCCTAGTGGGTTCCGGGCCTCCCGGACCCCGATCTCCTAAAATATTTTCGGGTTATCAAATACAACCTAAGGAACCATAGTCACCGCCATGGCTGTTTCTTGTTGTTTTGCGTTTTACGGCCAAAACACTAGAATTTTGCCCAATTCCCATATTTTTGTGAGCTATAGCCCATGCCTTCCGAGTGGGTTCGGGACCCCGGACCCCGATCGCCTAAAATTATTCGGGGCCATCAAATACAACCTAAGGAACCAAAGTCACCGCCCCGCCATGGCAGTTCCTCGTTGTTTTGCGTTTTACGGCCAAAAAACAAGAATTCTACCCGATTCCCATATTTTTGTGGGCTATAGCCCACGCCTTCCGAGTAGGTCCGGGCCCCCGATCGCCTAAAATTATTTTGGGCCAACAAATATGACCTAAGTAACCATAGTCACTGCCCCGCCGTTGCCGTTCCTCGTTGTTTTGCATTTTACGGCCAAAAAACTAGAATTTCGCTTGATTCCCATATTTTCGTGAGCTATAGCCCATGCCTTCTGAGTGGGTATGGGCCCCCGGACCCCGATCGCCTAAAATTATTCGGGGCCATTAAATATGACCTAAGGAACCATAGTCACCGCCCTGCCATGGCCGTTCCTCGTTGTTTTGCATTTTACAGCCAAAAACTAGAATTCCGCCCGATTCCTATATTTTTGTGGGTCCGGGCCCCCGGACCCCGATCACCTAAAATTATTCTGGGCCATCAAATACGACCTAAGGAACCATAGTCACCTATCTGCCATGGCCGTTCCTCGCTATTTTGCGTTTTACGGCCAAAAAACTAGAATTCCGCCCGATTCCCATATATTCGTGTGCTATAGCCCACGCCTTCCTAGTGGGTTCCGGGCCTCCCGGACCCCGATCGCCTAAAATATTTTCGGTCTATCAAATAAGACCTAAGGAACCAAAGTCACCGCCCCACCATGGCCGTTCCTCGTTGTTTTGCGTTTTACGGCCATAAAACTAGAATTCCGCCTGATTCCATATATTAATGTGCCATAGCCCATGCCTTCCGAGTGGGTCCGGGCCCCACGGACCCCGATCACCTAAAATAATTCCGGGCCATCAAATACGACCTAAGGAACCATAGTCACCGCCCAACCATGGCCGTTCCTCGTTGTTTTGCATTTTACGGCCAAAAAACTAGAATTTCGCCCGATTCCCATATTTTCGTGTGCTATACCCTGATCGCCTAAAATTATTCGGAGCCATCAAAAACGACCTAAGGAACCATAGTCACCGCCCCGCCATGGCTGTTCCTCATTTTTTTTCTTTTTACGTACAAAAAACTAGAATTTCGTGCGTTTGCCATATTTTCGTGAGCTATAGCCCATGCCTTCCGAGTGGGTCCGGGCCCCCGGACCCTGATCGCCTAAAATTATTCGGGGCCATAAAATACGATCTAAGAAACCATAGTCACCGTCCCGCCATTGCTATTCCTCGTTTTTTTCCTTTTTACGTCCAAAAAACTAAAATTTCGCCTTATTCCCATATTTTCATGGGAATTGCCCATGCCTTCGAAGTGGGTTCGGGCCCCGGACCCCGATCGCCTAAAATATTTACGGGCCATCAACTACGACCTAAGGAACCATAGTCACTGCCCTACCATGACCGTTCCTCATTTTTTCCTTTTTACGTCCAAGAAACTAGAATTTCGTGCGATTGCCATATTTTCGTGAGCTATAGCCCATGCCTTCCGATCACCTAAAATTTATTCGGGCCATCAAATACGACCTAAGGAACCATAGTCACCGCCTCGCCATGACCGTTCCTCGTTGTTTTGCCTTTTTACGACGAAAGAAGTAGAATTCCGCCCGATTCCCATATTTTCATGTGCAGAGCCCACGCCTTCCGAGGGGGCCGGGGTACACCGAAACCAGATTGCCTAACATTTTTCTAGGCCATCAAATACGACCTAAGGAACCATAGTCACCGCCCCTCCATGGCCGTTCCTCGTTGTTTTGCGTTTTATGGCAAAAAGACTAGAATTCCGCCCGATTCTCATATATTCGTGTGCTGTAGCCCACGTCTTCCGAGTGGGACCGGGATCCCTGGACCCCAATCTCCTAAATGTTTTTCGAGCCATCAAATACGACCTAAGGAACCATAGTCACCGCCCCGCCGTGGTCGTTCCTCGTTGTTTTGCAATTTACGGCAAAAAAACTAGAATTTCGCCCGATTCCCATATTTTCGTGTGCTATAGCCACTGCCTTCCGAGTGGGTCCGAGCCCCCGGACCCCAATCGCCTAAAATTATTCGGGGCCATCAAATACGACCTAAGGAACCATAGTCACCACCCCGTCATGGCCGTTCCTCGTTCTTTTGCGTTTTACGGCCAAAAAACTAGAATTCCGCCCGATTCCCATATATTCGTGTGCTATAGCCCACGCCTTCGGAGTGGGTCCGGGCCCCTGAACCTCGATCGCCTAAAATTATTCTGGGCCATCAAATACGACCTAAGGAACCATAGTAACCGCTCCACCATGGCCGTTCCTCGTTGTTTTGTGTTTTACGGCCAAAAAACTAGAATTCCGCCTGATTCCCATATATTCGAGTGTTGTAGCCCACGCCTTCCGAGTGGGACCGGGACCCCCGGACCCCGATCGCCTAAAATTATTCCGGGACATCAAATACTATCTAAGGAACCATAGTCACCGCCCAACCGTGGCCGTTCCTCGTTGTTTTGCATTTTACGGCCAAAAAACTAGAATTTCGTCTGATTCCCATATTTTCGTCTGCTATACCCTGATCTCCTAAAATTATTCGGGGCCATCAAATATGACCTAAGGAACCATAGTCACCATCCCTCCATGGCTGTTCCTCATTTTTTTCCTTTTTACATCCAAAAAACTAGAAGTTTGTGCGATTGCCATATTTTCGTGAGCAATAGCCCATGCCTTCCGAGTGGGTCCGGGCCACCGGACCCTGATCGCCTCAAATTATTCGGGGCCATAACATACGACCTAAGGAACCATAGTCACCGTCACGCAATGGCTGTTCCTCATTGTTTTCCTTTTTACGTCCAAAAAACTAGAATTTCGCCTAATTCCCATATTTTCGTGGGAATAGCCCTCGCCTTCCAAGTGGGTCTGGGTCCCCGGACCCCGATCGCCTAAAATATATACGGGCCATTAAATACAACCTAAGGAACCATAGTCACCGCCTCGCCATGACCGTTCCTCATTTTTTTCCTTCTTACGTCCAAAAAACTAGAATTTCGTGTGATTGCCATCTTTTCGTGAGCTATAGCCCATGCCTTCCGAGTGGGTCTGGGCCCCCGGACTCTGATCGCCTAAAATTATTCGGGGCCATAAAATACGACCTAAGGAACCATAGTCACCGTCCCGCCATGGCTGTTCCTTGTTTTTTTCCTTTTTTCGTCCAAAAAACTAGAATTTCGCCTGATTCCCATATTTTCGTGGGAATAGCCCTCGCCTTCCAAGTGGGTCTGGGCCCCCGGACCCCGATCGCCTAAAATATTTACGGGCCATCAACTACGACCTAAGGAACCATAGTCACCGCCCCGCCATGACCGTTCCTCGTTTTTTTCCTTTTTACGTCCAAAAAACTAGAATTTCGTGCGATTGCCATATTTTCATGAGCTACAGCCCATGCCTTCCGATCACCTAAAATTAATTCGGGCCGGACCTCGATCGCCTAAAATTATTCGGGGCCATCAAATACGACCTAAGGTACCATAGTCACCGCCCCGCCATGACCGTTCCTCGTTGTTTTGCTTTTTTACTACGAAAGAAGTAGAATTCCGCCCGATTCCCATATTTTCGTGTGTAGAGCCCACTCCTTCCGAGTGGGCATGGGTACCCTGAAACCGGATTGCCTAACATTTTTCCAAGCCATCAAATACGACCTAAGGAACCATAGTCACCGCCCCTCCATGGCCATTCCTCGTTGTTTTGCGTTTTATGGCCAAAAAACTAGAATTCTGCCCGATTCTCATATATTCGTGTGCTGTAGCCCATGTCTTCCGAGTGGGACCGGGATACCCGGACTCCGATCGCCTAAACTTTTTTTGAACCATCAAATACGACCTAAGGAACAATATTCACCGCCCCACCGTAGTCGTTCCTCGTTGTTTTGCAATTTACGGCAAAAAAACTAGAATTTCGCCCGATTCCCATATTTTCATGTGCTATAGCCCCTACCTTCCGAGTGGGTCCAAGCCCCCGGACCTCGATCGCTTAAAATTATTCGGGGCCATCAAATACGACCTAAGTAACCATAGTCACCGCCCCGCCATGGCCGTTCCTCATTCTTTTGCGTTTTACGGCCAAAAAACTAGAATTCCGCCCGATTCCCATATATTCATGTGCTATAGCCCACGCCTTCCGAGTGGGTCTGGGTCCCCGAACCTCGATCGCCTAAAATTATTTTGGGCCATCAAATACAACCTAAGGAACATTAGTCAACGCCCCACCATGGCCGTTCCTCGTTGTTTTGCGTTTTACGGCTAAAAAACTAGAATTCCGCCCGATTCCCATATATTCGAGTGCTGTAGCCCACGCCTTCCGATTGGGACCGGGACCCCCGGACCCCAATCGCCTAAAATTATTCCGGTCCATCAAATACTACCTAAGGAACCATAGTAACCACCCAGCCGTGGCATTTCCTCGTTGTTTTGCATTTCACGGCCAATAAACTAGAATTTCGCCCGATTCCCATATTTTCGAGTGCTATACCCTGATCGCCTAAAATTATTCGGGGCCATCAAATACGACCTAAGGAACCATAGTCACCGCCCCACCATGGCTGTTCCTCATTTTTTTCCTTTTTACGTCCAAAAAACTAGAATTTCATGCGATTGCCATATTTTCGTGAGCTATAGCCCATGCCTTCCAAGTGGGTCCGGGCCTCCGAACTCTGATCGCCTAAAATTATTCGGGGCCATAAATTACGACCTAAGGAACCATAGTCACCGTCCCGCCATGGCTGTTCCTCGTTGTTTTCCTTTTTACGTCCAAAAAACTAGAATTTCGCCTGATTCCCATATTTTCGTGGGAATAGCCAACGCCTTCCAAGTGGGTCCGGGCCCCCGGACCCCGATCGCCTAAAATATTTACGGGCCATCAACTACGACCTAAGGAACCATAGTCACCGCCTCGCCATTGACCGTTCCTCGTTTTTTTCCTTTTTACGTCCAAAAAACTAGAATTTCGTGCGATTGCCATATTTTCGTGCGATTGCCATATTTTCGTGAGCTATAGCCCATGCCTTCCGATCACCTAAAATTTATTCGGGCCATCAAATACGACCTAAGGAACCATAGTCACCTCCCCGCCATGACCGTTCCTCGTTGTTTTGCTTTTTTACGACGAAAGATGTAGAATTCTGCCCGATTCCCATATTTTCGTGTGCAGAGCCCACGCCTTCCGAGTGGGCCCGGGTATCCCGAAACCGGATTGCCTATCATTTTTCCAGGCCATCAAATACAACCTAAGGAACCATAGTCACCGCCCCTCCATGGCCGTTCCTCGCTGTTTTGCGTTTTATGGCCAAAAATTTAGAATTACGCCCGATTCTCATATATTCGTGTGCTGTAGCCCACGTCTTCCGAGTGGGACAGGGATCCCCAGACCCCGATCGCCTAAACTTTTTTTGATCCATCAAATACGACCTAAGAAACCTTAGTCACCGCCCCGCCGTGGTCTTTCCTTGTTGTTTAGCAATTTACGGCAAAAAAACTAGAATTTTGCCCAATTCCCATATTTTCGTGTGCTATAGCCCCTGCCTTCCGAGTGGGTCCGAGACCCCGGACCCCGATCATCTAAAAATATTCGGGGCCATCAAATATGACCTAAGGAACCATAGTCACCACCCTGCCATGGCCGTTCCTCGTTCTTTTGCGTTTTACGGCCAAAAAACTAGAATTTCGCCCGATTCCCATATTTTCGTGTGCTATAGCCCACGCCTTCCGAGTGGGTCTGGGCCCCGAACCTAGATCGCCTAAAATTATTCTGGGCCATCAAATACGACCTAAGGAACCATAGTCACCGCCCCACAATGGCCGTTCCTCGTTGTTTTGCGTTTTACGGCCAAAAAACTAGAATTTCGCCCGATTCCCATATTTTCGTGTGCAAAGCCCACGCCTTCTGAGTGGGTCCGGGCCCCCCGAACCCCGATCGCCTAAAATTTATTTGGGCCATCAAATACGTCCTAAGGAACCATAGTCACCACCCCGCCATGACCGTTCCTCGTTGTTTTGCTTTTTACAACCAAAAAACTAGAATTCCGCCCGATTCCCATATTTTCGTGTGCTCTAGCCCACGCCTTCCGAGTGGGTCCAAGACCCCGGACCCCGATCGCCTAAAATTATTCGGGGCCATCAAATACGATCTAAGGAATCATAGTCACTGCCCAGCCGTGGTTGTTCCTCGTTCTTTTGCGTTTACGGCCAAAAAACTAGAATTCCCCCCGATTCCCATATTTTCGTGTGCTATAGCCCCTGCCTTCCGAGTGGGTCTGGGCACCCGGACCCCGATCGCCTAAAATTATTCTAGGCCTTCAAATACGACTTAAGGAACCATAGTCACCGCCCCGCCATGGCCGTTCCTCGTTGTTTTGCGTTTTACGGCCAAAAAACTAGAATTTCGCCCGATTCCCATATTTTTGTGAGATATAGCCCACGCCTTCCAAGTGTGTCAGGGCCCCGGGACCCTGATCGCCTAAAATATTTTCGGGCCATCATCTACGACCTAAGGAACAGTAGTCACCGCCCTGCCATGACCGTTCCTCATTTTTTTCCTTTTTACGTCCAAAAAACTATAATTTCGTGCGATTGCCATATTTTAGTGTGCTGTAGCCCATGCCTTCCGAGTGCGTCCGGGCCCCCCGTATGCCAATCACCTAAAATTTATTTGGGCCATCAAATACGACCTAAGGAACCATAGTCACCGCCGCTCCATGACCGTTCCTCGTTGTTTTGCTTTTTACGACCAAAAAAGTAGAATTCCGCCCGATTCCCATATTTTCGTGTGCAGAGCCCACTCCTTCCGAGTGGGCCCGGGTACCCCAAAACCGGATTGCCAAACATTTTTCCAGGCCATCAAATACGACCTATGTAACCATAGTCACCTCCCCTCCATGGCCGTTCCTCGTTGTTTTGCGTTTTACGGCCAAAAAACTAGAATTCCGCCCGATTCCCATATATTCGAGTGCTGTAGCCCACGCCTTCCGAGTGGGACCGGGACCCCCGGACCCCAATCGCCTAAACTTTTACCGAGCCATCAAATACGACCTAAGGAACCATAGTCACCGCCCCGCCGTGGTCGTTCCTTCTTGTTTTGCAATTTATGGCAAGAAAACTAGAATTTCGCCCGATTCCCATATTTTCATGTGCTGTATCCCCTGCCTTCGAGTAGGTCCGAGCCCCCGGACCCCAATCGCCTAAAATTATTCAGGGCCATCAAATATGACCTAAGGAAACATAGTCACTGCCCCGCCATGGCCGTTCCTCGTTCTTTTGCATTTTACGGCAAAAAAACTAGAATTCCGCCCGATTCCCAAATATTCGTGTGCTATAGCCCACGCCTTCCGAGTGGGTACGGGATCCCGGACCCCGATCGCCTAAAATTATTTTGGGCCATCAAATACGACCTAAGGAACCATAGTCACCGCCCCAGTATGGCCGTTCCTCGTTGTTTTGCATTTTACGGCCAAAAAATGAGAATTCCACCCGATTCCCATATTTTCATGTGCTAAGCCCACGCCTTCCGAGTGGGTCAGGGCCCCCCGCACCCCGATCGCCTAAAATTTATTTGGGCCATCAAATATGTCCTAAGGAATCATAGTCACCGCCCCACCATGACCGTTCCTCATTGTTTTGCTTTTTACGACTAAAAAACTAGAATTCATCCCGATTCCCATATTTTCGTGTGCTCTAGCCCACGCCTTCCGAGTAGGCACGGGTCCCCCTAAACCTGATTGCCTAACATTTTTCTAGGCCATCAAATACGACCTAAGGAACCATAGTCACCGCCCCGCCATGGCCGTTCCTCGTTATTTTGCGTTTTACGGCCAAAAAACTAGAATTCTGCCCGATTCCCATATATTCGTGTGCTATATATAGCCCACGCCTTCCTAGTGGGTCCGGGCTCTCCGGACCCCGATCGCCTAAAATTTTTCTGGACTATCAAATACGACCTAAGGAACCATAGTCACCGCCCTGCCATGACCGTTCCTCGTTGTTTTGCTTTTTACGACCAAAAAACTAGAATTTTGCCTGATTCCCATATTTTCGTGTGCTATATAGCCCATGCCTTCTGAGTGGGTCCGAGCCCCCGGACCCCGAATAACTAACATTTTTCCAGGCTATCAAATTTGATCTAAGGAAACATAGTCTCCGCCCCGCCATGGCCGTTCCTCGTTGTTTTGCATTTTACGGCCAAAAAACTAGAATTCTGCCCGATTCCCATATATTCGTGTGCTATAGCCCATGCCTTCCTAGTGGGTTCTGGGCCCCCCGGACCTCGATCGCCTAAAATATTTTCAGGCTATCAAATACAACCTAAGGAACCATAGTCACTACCCCTCCATGACCGTTCCTCATTTTTTGCATTTTACGGCAAAAAAACTAGAATTTCGCCCAATTCCCATTTATTCGTGTGCAGCCCACGCCTTCTGACCCGGACCCCGATCGCCTAAAATTATTCCGAGCAATCAAATACGACCTAAGGAACCAAAGTCACCGCCCAGCCATGGCCGTTCCTCGTTGTTTTGCATTTACGGCAAAAAAACTAGAATTTCGCCCGATTCCCATATTTTCGTGTGCTATAGCCCCTGCCTTTCGAGTGGGTCCGAGCCCAGGGGCCCCGATCGCCTAAAATTATTCGTGGCCATCAAATATGACCTAACGAACCATAGTCACTGCCCTGCCATGGCTGTTCCTCGTTCTTTTGCGTTTTACTGCCAAAAAACTAGAATTCCGCCCGATTCCCATATATTCGTGTGCTATAGCCCACGCCTTCCGAGTGGGTCCGAGATCCCGGACCTCGATCGCCTAAAATTATTTTGGGCCATCAAATACGACCTAAGGAACAATAGTCACCGCCCCACCATGGCTGTTCCTAGTTGTTTTGCGTTTTACGGCTAAAGAATTAGAATTCCGCCCGATTCCCATATTTTCGTGTGCTAAGCCCACGCCTTCCGAGTGGGTCCGGGCCCCCTGAACCCCGATCGCCTAAAATTTATTTGGGCCATCAAATACGTCCTAAGGAACCATAGTCACTGCCCCGCCATAACCGTTCCTCGTTGTTTTGCTTTTTACGACCAAAAAACTAGAATTCCTCCCGATTCTCATATTTTCGTGTGCTCTAGCCCACGCCTTTTGAGTGGGCCCGGGTCCCCCAAAACCGGATTGCCTAACATTTTTCTAGGCCATCAAATACGACCTAAAGAATCATAGTTACCGCCCCGCCATGGCCGTTCCTCGTTGTTTTGCGTTTTACGGCCAAAAAACTAGAATTCCGTCCAATTCCCTGATATTCGTGTGCTATATATAGCCCACGCCTTCCTAGTGGGTCCGGGCCCTAGGGACCCCGATCGCCTAAAATATTTCCGGGCTATCAAATATGACCTAAGGAACCATAGTCACCGCCCCTCCATGACCGTTCCTCATTTTTTGCATTTTACGGCCAAAAATCTAGAATTTCGCCCAATTCCCATATATTCGTGTACTATAGCCCACGCCTACCTAGTGGGTCCGGGCCACCCGGACCCCGATCACCTAAAATTTATTTGGGCCAACCAATATGTCCTTAGGAACCATAGTCACCGCCCCGCCATGACCATTCCTCGTTGTTTTGCTTTTTACGACCAAAAAACTAGAATTCCGCCCGATTCCCATATTTTCGTGTGCTCTAGCCCATGCCTACCGAGTGGGCCCGGGCCCCCCGTACCCCGATCTCCTAAACTTTTTCCGAGCCATCAAATACGACCTAAGGAACCATAGTCACCGCCCCTCCATGGCCGTTCCTCGTTGTTTTGCGTTTTACGGCCAAAAAACTAGAATTCTGCCCGATTCCCATATATTCGTGTGCTATATATAGCCCATGCCTTCCTAGTGGGTCCGGGCCCACCGGACCCCGATTGCCTAAAATTTTTTCGGGCTATCAAATACGACCTAAGGAACCATAGTCATCGCCCTGCCATGACCGTTCCTCGTTGTTTTGCTTTTTACAACCAAAAAACTAGAATTCTGCCCGATTTACATATTTTCGTGTGCTATAGCCCATGCCTTCCGAGTGGGCCCGAGCCCCCGGACCTTGATTACCTAATATTTTTCCAGGCTATCAAATACGACCTAAGGAACCATAGTCACCTCCCCGCCATGGCCGTTCCTCGTTGTTTTGTGTTTTAAGGCCAAAAAACTAGAATTCCGCCCAATTCCCATATATTCGTGTGCTATTGCCCATGCCTTCCGAGTGGGACCGGGCCCCTCGTACCCTATCGTCTAAAAATTTTCTGAGCCATCAAATACGACCTAAGGAACCATAGTCACGCCCCGCCATGGCCGTTTCTCGTTTTTTTGCATTTTACGGTAAAATACTAAAATTTTGCCCGATTCCCATATTTTCGTGTGCTATAGCCCATGCCTTCCGAGTGGGTATGGGCCCCCGCACCCCGATCGCCTAAAATTATTCGGGGCCATTAAATACAACCTAAGGAACCATTCACCGCCCCTCCATGGCCATTCCTCGTTGTTTTACGTTTTACGGGCAAAAAACTAAAATTCCGCCCGATTCCCATATTTTCGTGTGCTAAGCCCACGACTTCCGAGTGGGTCCCGGCCTCCCAGACCCCGATCAACTAAAATTTATTTGGGCCATCAAATAGTTCCTAAGGAACCATAGTCACCGCCCTGCCATGACCGTTCCTCGTTGTTTTGCTTTTTACGACCAAAAAACTAGAATTCCGCCCGATTCCCATATTTTCGTGTGCTCTAGCCCACTCCTTCCGAGTGGGCCCGGGTCCCCAAAACCGAATTGCCTAACATTTTTCCAGGCCATCAAATATGACCTAAGGAACCATAGTCACTGCCCTGCCAAGGCCGTTCCTCGTTATTTTGCGTTTTAGGGGAAAAAAACTAGAATTCCGCCCGATGCCCATATATTCGTGTGCTATATATAGCCCACGCCTTCCTAGTGGGTCCGGTCCCCTCGGACCCCGATCGCCTAAAATTTGTCCGGGCTATCAAATACGACCTAAGGAACCATATTCACCGCTCTTCCATGACCGTTCCTCGTTGTTTTGCCTTTTACGACCAAAACACTAGAATTTTGCCCGATTCCCATATTTTCGTGTGCTATATCCCATGCCTTCCGAGTGTGTCCGAGCCCCCCGACCCCAATTGCCTAACATTATTCCAGGCTATCAAATATGACCTAAGGAACCATAGTCACCGCCCCACCATGGCCGTTCCTCGTAGTTTTGCGTTTTATGGCCAAAAAACTAGAATTTCGCCCGATTCCCATATATTCGTACGCCTTCCTAGTGGGTTCCGGGCCCCCCGGACCCCGATCGCCTAAAATATTTCTGGGCTATCAAATACGACCTAAGGAACCATAGTCACCGCCCCTCCATGACCGTTCCTCATTTTTTGCATTTTACGGTCAAAAAACTAGAATTCTGAGTGGGTCTGGGCCACCCGGACCCCGATCACCGAAGGCATTGGCTATAGCACATGAAAATATGGTAATTAGGTAGAATTCAACTTTTTTTGCCGTAAAACGCAAAACAACAAGGAGCAGTCATGACGGGGTAGTGACTATTGTTCCATAGGTCATATTTGATGGCCCGAAAAACTTTTAGGCAATCCGGTACCGGGGGCGCGAGCCCACTCAGAAGGCGTGGGCTATAGCACAAGAAAATGTACTGAATTCTAGTTTGTTGGCCATAAAATGCAAAATACCGAGGAGTAGTCATGGCGGGGCTGTGACTATGGTTCCTTAGGTCGTATTTGATGGGTCGGAAAAATGTTTGGCTATTCGATTCTAAGGAGCCCGGGCCCACTCGGAAGGCGTGGGCTATAGCACACAAAAATATGGGAATCAGGTGGAATTTTATTTTTTTGCCATAAAATGCAAAACCACGAGGAGCAGTCATGACGGGGCGGGGACTATGGTTCCTTATGTAGTATTTGATGGATCAAAAAATTATTTTTAGGCGATCCGGGTCTGGGGGCCCGGGCCCACTCGGAAGGCGTGGGCAATAGCACACGAAAATATGGGAATCGGGCAGAATTCTAATTTTTTGGCCGTAAAACGTAAAAAATGAGGAAAGGTCATGGCGGGTGGTGACTATTTTTCCTTAGGTTGTTTTTGATGGCTCGGAAAAATTTTAGGCGATCCGAGTCTGGGGGGCCCTGCCCACTGGGAAGGCGTGTGCTATAGAACACGAAAATATCGGAATCTGGCGGAATTCTAGTTTTCTTACCGTAAAACGCAAATAAACGAGGAACGGTCATGATGGGGCGGTGACTATGGTTCCTTAGGTTGTATTTGATGGCCCGGAAAAATTTTAGGCGATCTGATTTTTGGGGGCTTGACCCACTCAGAAGGCGTGGGCTATTGCACATGAAAATATGGGAATCGGGCAGAATTCTAGTTTTTTTGCCGTCAAACGTAAAAAATGAGGAATGGTCATGGCGAGGTAACGACTATGGTTCCTTAGGTCGTATTTGATGGCCCAGAAAAACATTTTAGGAGATCTGGGTCTGGGAGGCCCGGGACCACTTGGAATGCGTTGGCTATAGCACACGAAAATATGGGAATCGGGCAGAATTCTACTTTTTTAGCCATAAAATGCAAAAAAAAACGAGGAGAAGTCATGACGGGGCGGTAACTGTGGTTCCTTAGGTCGTATTTCATGGCCCGAAAAAGGTTTTAGGGGATCGAGGTCTAGGGGGCCCGTGCCCACTCAAAAGGCGTGGGCTATAGCACACGAAAATATGGGAATCAGGCGGAATTATATTTGTTTGGCCATAAAATGGCCATTGCGGGGCGGTGACTTTGGTTCCTTAAGTCGTATTTGATGGCCTGGAAAAATTTTAGGCGATCGGGGTCCGGTTGGCTCGGGCCCACTCGGAAGGCGTGGAGCGGTCATGACAGGGAGGTGACTATTGTTCCTTAGGTCATATTTGATGGCCCGAAAAACTTTTAGGCGATCCGTTTCCAAGGGGCCCGGGCCCACTCGGAATGTGTGGGCTATAGCACACGAAAATATGGGAATCGGGCGGAATTCTAGTTTTTTGGCCGTAAAATGCAAAACAAACGAGGAACGGTCATGAAGGGGTGGTGACTATGGTTCCTTAGGTCATATTTGATCGCTCGGAAAAATGTTTAAGCGATCCGCTTTTCTAGGAGCCCGGGCCCACTCAGAAGGCGTTGGCTATAACACATGAAAATATGGGAATCAGGCGCAAGACGCAAACAACTAGGAGCCGTCATGACAGGGTGGTGACTATGGTTCCTTAGGTCGTATTTAATGGCCCAAAAAATTTTTAGGCGATCCGATGATGGGGGCTTGGGCCAACTCGGAAAGCGTGGGCTATAGCACACGAAAAATATGGGAATCGAGTGGAATTCTAGTTTTTTGGCCGTAAAACACAAATAAATGAGGAACGGTCATGGAGGGGCAATGACTATGGTTCCTTAGGTTGTATTTGATTGATCGGAAAAATTTTAGGCAATCCGGTTCTGGGGGGCCCGACCCACTCGGACGGCGTGGGCTATAGCACACTAAAATATGGGAATCGGGCGAAATTCTAGTTTTTTGGCCATAAAACACAAATAAATGAGGAGCAGTCATGACGGGGCGATGACGATGGTTCCTTAGGTCGTATTTGATGGCCTGGAAAAAGTTTAGGCGATCCGGTTCTGGGGGGCCCGACCCACTCGGAAGGCATGGGCTATAACACACGAAAATATGAGAATTAGACGGAATTCTAGTTTTTTGGCCGTAAAACACAAAGAAATGAGGAGCAATCATGACAGGGCAGTGACTATGGTTCATTAGGTCATATTGGATGGCCCGAAAAAATTTTAAGCGATCCGGTTCAGGGGGGACTTGGCCCACTCGGAAGGCGTGGGCTATATAGCATACGAAAATATGAGAATCAGGCGGAATTCTAGTTTTTTGGATGTAAAATGCAAAACAACAAGGAGAAGTCATGATAGGGCGGTGACTATGGTTCCTTAGGTCTTATTTGATGGCCTAGAAAATTTTTAGATGATTCGGGTCTAGGGGCCCGGGCCCACTCGGTATGCGTGGGCTATAGCACACGAAAATATGGGAATCGGGCACAATTCTAGTTTTTTGGCCGTAAAAATGGAAAACAATGAGGAGCATGCATGACGGGGCGTTGACTATGGTTCCTTAGGTTGTATTTGAAGGCCCGGAAAAATTTTAGGCAATACAGTTCCGGGGGGCCCGGGCCCACTCGGAAGGCGTGGGCTATAGCACATGAAAATATGGGAATAAGGCGGAATTCTTATTTTTTGGCCGTAAAACGCAATAAAATGTGGAAAGGTCATGACGGGGCGGTGACTATATTTCCTTAGGTCATTTTTGATGGCCCGGAAACATTTTAGGCGATCTGTGTTCGGGGGCCCTACCCACTGGGATATAACGTACGAAAATATGGGAATCGGGCGAAATTCTAGCTTTTTGGCCGTAAAACGCAAAGAAATGAGGAGCAGTCATGACGGGGCAGTGAATATGGTTCCTTAGGTCATATTTTATTGCCTGAAAGTTTTTTAGGTGATCCGGTTTCGGGGGTCCGGGCCCACTCGGAAGGCGTGGGCTATGGCAGAAGAAAATATGTGAATCGGGTGGAATTCTAGTTTTTTGGCCGTAAAATGCAAAAACATGAGGAGCAGTCATGACGGGACAGTGACTATGGTTCCTTAGGTCGTATTTGATGGCCCGAAAATTTTTTAAGCGATCCGCTTTTCTAGGGGGCCCGGGCCAACTCGGAAGGCATGGGCTATAACACACGAAACTATGGGAATCGGGAAGATTTCTAGTTTTTTGGCTGTAAGACGTAAAACAACAAGGATTAGTTATGACAGTGTGATGACTATGGTTCCTTAGGTCGTATTTGATGGCCCGAAAAATTTTAGGCGATCCGATGATGGGGGGCTCGGGCCCACTCCGAAGGTGTGGGCTATAGCACATGAAAATATGGGAATCGGGCGGAATTCTAGTTTTTTGGCCGTAAGACGCAAGAAAAAAAGGACCAGTCATGACGGGGCGGTGTCTATGGTTCCTTAGGTCATATTTGATGGCTCGGAAAATTTTTAAGCGATCCGCTTTTCTAGGGGGCCCGGGCCCACTCGGAAGGCGTGGGCTATAGCACACGAAAATATGGGAATCGGGCGGAATTTTAGTTTTTTGTCCGTAAAACTCAAATAAACGAGGAACAGTCAAGGAAGGGCGGTGACTATGGTTCCTTAGGTTGTATTTGATGGTCCGGAAATTTTTTAGGCGATCCTGTTCTGGGGGGGCCTGACCCACTCGGAGGCATGGGCTATAGCACATGACAATATGGGAATCAGGTAGAATTCTAGTTTTTTGGCCGTAAAACACACAAAAAAAAAACATAGAGTAGTCATGATGGGGCAATGACTATGGTTTTTTAGGTCGTATTTAATGGCCCGAAAATTTTTTAGGCGATCCGATTCTGGGGAGCCCGGGCCCACTCGGAAGGCGTGGGCTATATCACACACAAAAATATTGGAATCGGGCGGAATTCTAGTTTTTTTCTTTAAAATGCAAAAAAATGAGGAACGGTCATGGCGGGGCAGTGACTATGATTCCTTAGGTCATATTTGATGGCTCGGAAAAAGTTTAGGCAATTCGGTTTCGGGGGGCCCGAGCCCACTCGGAATGCGTGGGATATAGCACACGAAAATATGGGAATCGGGCGGAATTCTAGTTATTGGCCGTAAAACGCAAATAAACGAGGAACAGTCATTTCAGGCGGTGACTATTGTTCCTTAGGTCATTTTTGATGGCTCGGAAACATTTTACGTGATCCGTGTCCGGGGCCCCTGCCCACTGGGATGTAGCACACGAAAATATGAGAATCGGGCAGAATTCTAGTTTTTTGGCCATAAAACGCAAATAAACGAGGAACGGTCATGGCAAGGTGATGAATATGGTTCCTTAGGTTGTATTTGATGGCCCGAAAAACTTTTAGGCGATCCGGTTCTGGAGGGCTCGACCAACTCGGAAGGCGTGGTCTATAGCACACGAAAATATGGGAATCATGCAGAATTCTAGTTTTTTGGCAGTAAAACTCAAAGAAATGAGGAGTAGTCATGACGGGGCGCTGACTATGGTTCCTTAGGTCGATTTGATGGCCCGAAAAAAATTTAGGTGATCCGGTTCTGGTGGCACGGGCCCATTCGGAAGATATTGGCTATAGCACATGAAAATATGGGAATCGGGCGGAATTCTAGTTTTTCTGCTGTAAAACACAAAAAACAAACAAGGAGCGGTCATGGAGGGGGGTTGACTATGGTTCCTTAGGTCATTTTCGATGGCCCGGAAACATTTTAAGCGATCGGGCGGAAAATGTTTTGATGCCCACTGGGAAGTAGCACACGAAAATATGGGAATCAGGCGAAATTCTAGCTTTTTGGCCGTAAAACTCAAATAAACGCTGAACGGTTATGGCGAGGCGATGACTATGGTTCCTTAGGTGGTATTTGATTGCCCGAAAAAATTTTAGGCGACCCAGTTCTAGGGGGCCCGAGCCTACCCGGAAGGCGTGGGCTATAGCACATGAAAATATGGGAATCGGCCGGAATTCTAGTTTTTTGGCCGTAAAACGCAAAACAATGAGGAGCAGTCATGATGGGGCGGTGACTATGGTTCCTTATGTCGTATTTGATGGCCCGAAAAATTTTTAAGCGATCCGCTTTTCTAAGGGGCCCGGGCCCACTCGGAAGGCGTGGGCTATAGCACACAAAAATATGGGAATCGGGCGAAATTCTAGTTTTTTGCCGGTAAAACTCAAATAAACAAGGAACGGTCAAGGAAGGGCGGTGACTATGGTTCCTTAGGTCGTATTTGATGGCCTGGGAAAACTTTAGGAGATCCGGTTCTGGGGGGCCAGACCCACTTGGAGGCGTGGGCTATAGCACACGACAATATGGGAATCAGGTAGAATTCTAGTTTTTTGGCCGTAAAACGCAAAAAAGAAAAATGGAGTAGTCTTGACGGGGCAGTGACTATGGTTGCTTAGGTCGTATTTAATGGCCCAAAACTTTTTTAGGCGATCCGATTCTGGGGAGCCCGGGCCAACTCGGAAGGCGTGGGCTATATCACACACAAAAATATTGGAATCGGGTGGAATTCTAGTTTTTTGCCTTAAAATGCAAAAAAATGAGGAACGGTCATGGTGGGGCAGCGACTATGATTCCTTAGGTCGTATTTGATGGTTCGAAAAAAGTTTAGGCGATTCGGTTTCGGGGGGCCCGAACCCACTCGGAATGCGTGGGATATAGCACACGAAAATATGTGAATCCGGCGGAATTTTAGTTTTTTGGCCATAAAATTCAAAAACATGAGGAGCAGTTATGACGGGGCGGTGACTATGGTTCCTTAGGTCATATTTGATGGCCCAAAATTTTTTTAAGCGATCCGCTTTTCTAGGGGGCCCGGGCCAACTTGGAAGGTGTGGGCTATAACACACGAAACTATGGGAATCGGGAAGATTTCAAGTTTTTTGTCTGTAAGACGTAAAACAACAAGGAGCAGTTATGACAGGGTGATGACTATGGTTCCTTAGGTCGTATTTGATGGCCCGAAAAATTTTTAGGCGATCCGATGATGGGGCCCGGGCCCACTCCGAAGGTGTGGGCTATAGCACACGAAAATATGGGAATCGGGCGGAATTCTAGTTTTTTGGCCGTAAGAAGCAAGAAAACAAGGACCAGTCATGATGGGGCGATGACTATGGTTCCTTAGATCATATTTGATGGCCCAAAAAATTTTTAAGCGATCCGCTTTTCTAGGGGGCCCGGGCCTACTCAGAAAGCGTGGGCTATAGCACACGAAAATATGAGAATCAGGCGGAATTCTAGTTTTCTGTCCGTAAAACTCAAATAAACAAGGAACGGTCAAGGAAGGGTGGTGACTATGGTTCCTTAGGTCGTATTTGATGGCCCGGAAAAATTTTAGGCGATCCGGATCTGGGGTGCCCGACCCACTCGGAGGCGTGGGCTATAGCACACGACAATATGGGAATCAGGTAGAATTCTAGTTTTTTGGCCGTAAAACACAAAAACAAACCATGGAGTAGTCATGATGGGGCAGTGACTATGGTTGCTTAGGTCGTATTTAATGGCCCGAAAATTTTTTTGGCGATCTGATTCTGGGGAGCCCGGGCCCACTCGGACGGCGTGGGCTATATCGCACACAAAAATATTGGAATCGGGCGAAATTCTAGTTTTTTTGCCTTAAAATGCAAAAACATAAAGAACGGTCATGGCGGGCCAGTGACTATGATTCCTTAGGTCGTATTTGATGGCTCGGAAAAAGTTTAGGCGATTCGGTTTCGGGGGGCCCGAGCCCACTCAGAATGCGTGGGATATAGCACACGAAAATATGGGAATCAGGCGAAATTCTAGTTTTTGGCCGTAAAACGCAAATAAACGAGGAACGGTCATTGCAGGGTGGTGACTATTTTTCCTTAGGTCATTTTTGATGGCCCGGAAACATTTTAGGTGATCCGTGTCCGGGGGCCCTGCCCACTGGGATGTAGCACACGAAAATATGAGAATCGGGCAGAATTCTAGTTTTTTGGCCATAAAACGCAAATAAACGAGGAACGGCCATGGCAAGGTGATGAATATGGTTCCTTAGGTCGTATTTGATGGCCCGAAAAAATTTTAGACGATCCGATTCTGGGGGGCCCGACCCACTCGGAAGGCGTGGTCTATAGCACACAAAAATATGGGAATTGGGCAGAATTCTAGTTTTTTGGCAGTAAAACTCAAAGAAATGAGGAGTAGTCATGACGGGGCGGTGACTATGATTCCTTAGGTCGTATTTGATGGCCCGAAAAAAATTTAGGTGATCCGGTTCTGGGGGCACGGGCCCACTCGGAAGGCGTTGGCTATAGCACATGAAAATATGAGAATCGGGCAGAATTCTAGTTTTTTTGGCTGTAAAACGCAAAAAACAAACAAGGAGCGGTCATGGCGGGGGGTTGACTATGGTTCCTTAGGTCATTTTTGATGGCCCGGAAACATTTTAAGCGATCGGGCGGAAAATGTTTTGATGCCCACTGGGAAGTAGCACATGAAAATATGGGAATCGGGCGAAATTCTAGCTTTTTGGCCGTAAAACTCAAATAAACGCTGAACGGTTATGGAGAGGCGATGACTATGGTTCCTTACGTGGTATTTGATTGCCCGAAAAATTTTTAGGCGACCCAGTTCTGGGGGGCCCGAGCCTACCCGGAAGGCGTGGGCTATAGCACACGAAAATATAGGAATCGGGCGGAATTCTAGTTTTTTGGTCGTAAGACGCAAGAAAACAAGGACCAGTCATGACGGGGCGGTGACTATGGTTCCTTAGGTCATATTTGATGGCCCGAAAAAATTTTAAGCGATCCGCTTTTCTAGGGTGCCCGGGCCCACTCAGAAGGTATGGGCTATACCACACGAAAATATGGGAATCGGGCGGAATTCTAGTTTTTTGTCCATAAAATTCAAATAAACGAGGAACGGTCAAGGAAGGGCAGTTACTATGGTTTCTCAGGTCGTATTTGATGGCTCGGAAAAATTTTAGGCGATCCGGTTCTGGGGCGCCCAACCCACTCGAAGGCGTGGGCTATAGCACACGACAATATGGGAATCAGGTAGAATTCTAGTTTTTGGCCGTAAAACGCAAAAAAACAATTGGAGTA
>NW_027174895.1:0-36161 GCF_000390325.3 Nicotiana tomentosiformis
CCAGAAAAATATTAGGCGACCGGGGTCCGAGGTTCCCGGGACCACTTGGAAGGCGTGGGCTGTAGCACACAAAAATATGGGAATCGAGCGGAATTCTAGGTTTTTGGCCGAAAAATTCAAAAAATGAGGAACGATCATGGCGGGGCGGTGAATATGGTTCCTTAGCTCGTATTTGATGGCCCGGAAAAATTTTAGGCTATCCGAGTTCTGGAGGCCCGACCCACTCGCAAGGCGTGGGCAATAGTAGACGAAAATATGGGAATCACGCGGAATTCTAGTTTTTTGGCAGAAAAATGCAAAAAATGAGGAACGATCATGGCGGGGTGGTTACTATGGTTCCTTGGGTCGTATTTTATGGGCCGAAAAAATTTTAGGCGATCGGGGTCCGGGGGTCCCGGGACCACTTGGAAGGCGTGTGCTATAACACACGAAAATATGGGAATCGGGTAGAATTCTAGTTTTTTGGCCGAAAAATGCAAAAAATGTGGAACGATCATGGCGGAACGGTGACTATGGTTCCTTAGGTCGTATTTGATGGCCCGGAAAAAGTTTAGGCGATCCGAGTCCGGGAGACCCGGACCACTCGGAAGGCGTGGGCTATAGCACACGAAAATATGGGAATCGGGCGGAATTCTAGTTTTTGGCCGAAAAACACAAAATATGAGTAACGATCATGGCGGGGCGGTGACTATGGTTTCTTAGGTCGTATTTTATGGTCCGGAAAAATTTTAGGCGATCGGGGTCCGGGATTCCCTACCCATTGGGAAGGCGTGGGCAATTATAGCACACGAAAATATGGGAATCGTACGGAATTCTAGTTTTTTAGCAGAAAAATGCAAACAATGAGGAACGATCATGGCGGGGAGGTGTATATGGTTCCTTAGGTCCTATTTTATGGCCCGAAAAAACTTTAGGCGATCCGAGTACGGGGGGCTCGGCCCACTCGGAAGGCGTGGGCAATAGCACACAATAATATGGTAATCGGGTGGAATTCTAGTGTTTTGGCCGAAAACTGCATAAAATGAGGAACGATCATGGCGGGGCGGTGACTATGGTTCCTTAGGTCGTATTTGATGGCCCGGAAAAAGTTTAGGCGATCCGAGTCCGGGAGACCCGGCCCACTCGGAAGGCGTGGGCTATAGCACACGAAAATATGGGAATCGGGCGGAATATTAGTTTTTTGGCCGAAAAACACAAAATATGAGTAACGATCATGGCGGGGCGGTGACTATGGTTTCTTAGGTGGTATTTGATGGTCCGAAAAATTTTTAGGCGATCGGGGTCCGGGGTTCCCTACCCATTGGGAAGGCGTGGGCAATTATAGCACACGAAAATATGGGAATCGTACGGAATTCTAGTTTTTTAGCCGAAAAATGCAAACAATGAGGAACGATCATGGCGGGGAGGTGAATATGGTTCCTTAGGTATTATTTGACGGCCCGAATAAAATTTAGATGATCCGAGTCCGGGGGCCCGGCCCACTCGGAAGGTGTGGACTATAGCACACGAAAATATGGGAATCGGGCGAAATTCTAGGTTTTTTGCCGGAAATCGCAATAAGTGAGGAGTGATCATGGCGGGGCAGTTCCTATGGTTCCTTAGTCGTATTTGATGGCCCGGAAAAATTTTAGGCGATCGAGGTCCGGGGATCCCGGGACCACTTGGAAAGCGTGGGCTATAGCACACAAAAATATGGGAACCGGGCGGAATACTAGTTTTTTTGCCGAAAAATGCAAAAAATGAGGAACGATCATGGCGAGGTGGTGACTATGGTTCCTTTGGTCCTATTTTATGGCCCGAAAAAACTTTAGGCGATCCGAGTTCGGGGGGCTCGGCCCACTCGGAAGGCGTGGGCAATAGCACACAATAATATGGTAATCGGGTGGAATTCTAGTGTTTTGGCCGAAAACTGCATAAAATGAGGAACGATCATGGCGGAGCAGTGACTATGGTTCGTTAGGTCGTATTTGATGGCTGGAAAATTTTTAGGCGATCGGGGTCCGGGGTTCCCGGGACCACTCGGAAGGCGTGGGCTATAGCAAATGAAAATATGGAATCGCGCGGCATTCTAGGTTTTTTGCCAAAAAATACAAAAACATAGGAACGATCATGGCGGGGCGGTGACTATGGTTCCTTAGGTCATATTTGATGGTCAAGAAAAACTTTAGGCGATAGGGGTCCCGGTGTCTGGGACCACTCGGACGGCATGGGCTATAGCACACGAAAATATGGGAATCGCGCGGAATTCTAGTTTTTTGGCCGAAAAATGCAAAAATGGGGAACGATCATGGCGGGGTGGTTATTATGGTTCCTTGGGTCGTATTTGATGGCCCGGAAAAATTTTAGGCGATCGGGGTCCGGGGGTACCGGGACCACTTGGAAGGCGTGAGCTATAGCACACGAAAATATGGGAATCGGGCGGAATTCTAGTTTTTTGGCCGAAAAATGCAAAATATTAGCAACGATCATGGCGGGGCGGTGACTATGGTTCCTTAGGTCGTACTTGATGGCCCGGAAAAATTTTAGGCGATCCGAGTCTGGTAGGCCCGGCCCACTCGGAAGGCTTGGGCAATAACACACGAAAATATGGGAATCGGGCAGAATTCTAGTTTTTTGGACGTAAAATGCAAAAAATGAGGACCGATCATGGTGGGGCGGTGACTATGGTTCCTTAGGTCGTATTTGATGGCCCAGAAAAATATTAGGCGACCGGGGTCCGAGGTTCCCGGGACCACTTGGAAGGCGTGGGCTGTATGTAGCACATAAAAATATGGGAATCAAGCGGAATTCTAGGTTTTTGGCCGAAAAATGCAAAAAATGAGGAACGATCATGGCGGGGCGGGGAATATGGTTTCTTAGGTCGTATTTGATGGCCCGGAAAAATTTTAGGCTATCCGAGTCCTGGAGGCCCGACCCACTCGGAAGGCGTGGGCAATAGTAGACTAAAATATGGGAATCACGCGGAATTCTAGTTTTTTGGCAGAAAAATGCAAAAAATGAGGAACGATCATGGCGGGGTGGTTACTATGGTTCCTTGGGTCGTATTTTATGGCCCAAAAAAATTATAGGCGATCGGGGTCCGGGGGTCTCGGGACCACTTGGAAGGCGTGTGCTATAACACACGAAAATATGGGAATCGGGCAGAATTGTAGTTTTTTGGCCGAAAAATGCAACAAAATGAGGAACGATCATGGCGGAACGGTAACTATGGTTCCTTAGGTCGTATTTGATGGCCCGGAAAAAGTTTAGGTGATCCGAGTCCGGGAGACCCGGCCCACTCGGAAGGCGTGGGCTATAGCACACGAAAATATAGGAATCGGGCGGAATTCTAGTTTTTTGGCCGAAAAACACAAAATATGAGTAACGATCATGGCGGGGCGGTGACTATGGTTTCTTAGGTCGGATTTGATGGTCCGGAAAAATTTTAGGCGATCGGGGTCCGGGATTCCCTACCCATTGGGAAGGCGTGGGCAATTATAGCACACGAAAATATGGGAATCGTACGGAATTCAAGTTTTTTAGCCATAAAATGCAAACAATGAGGAACGATCATGGCGGGGAGGTGAATATGGTTCTTTAGGTCTTATTTGATGGCCCGAATAAAATTTAGATGATCCGAGTCCGGGGGCCCGGCCCACTCGGAAGGTGTGGGCTATAGCACACGAAAATATGGGAATCGGGTGGAATTCTAGTTTTTTGCCAGAAATCGCAATAAGTGAGGAACGATCATGGCGGGGCAGTTCCTATGGTTCCTTAGGTCGTATTTGATGGCCCGGAAAAATTTTAGGCGATCGGGGTCCGGGGATCCCGGGACCACTCGGAAGGCTTGGGCAATAACACACGAAAATATGGGAATCGGGCGGAATTCTAGTTTTTTCGACGTAAAATGCAAAAAATGAGGACCGATCGTGGTGGGGCGGTGAATATGGTTCCTTAGGTCATATTTGATGGCCCAAAAAATATTAGGCGACCGGGGTCAGAGGTTCCCGGGACCACTTGGAAGGCGTGGGCTGTAGCACACAAAAATATGGGAATCGAGCGGAATTCTAGGTTTTTGGCCGAAAAATGCAAAAAATGGGGAACGATCATGGCGGGGCGGTGAATATGGATCCTTAGGTCGAATATGATGGCCCGGAAAAATTTTAGGCGGCCCGAGTCCTGGAGGCCCGACCCACTCGGAAGGCGCGGGCAATAGTAGACGAAAATATGGGAATCACGCGTAATTCTAGTTTTTTGATCGAAAAACGCAAAATATGAGGAACGATCATGGTAGGGCGTGACTATGGTTCCTTAAATTATATTTTATGGCCCGTAAAAATATTAGGCGATCGGGGTCTGGGGTTCCCGGGACCACTTGGAAGGCGTGGGCTATAACACACGATAATATGTGAATCAGGCGGAATTCTAGTTTTTTGGCCGAAAAATGCAAAAAATGAGGAACGATCATTGCGGGGCGGTGACTATGGTCCATTAGGTCGTATTTGATGGCCCGAAAAAATTTTAGACGATCCGAGTCTGGTAGGCCCGGCCCACTCGGAAGGCTTGGGCAATAACACACGAAAATATGGGAATCAAGCGGAATTCTAGTTTTTTGGACGTAAAATGCAAAAAATGAGGACCGATCATGGTGGGGCGGTGACTATGGTTCCTTAGGTCGTATTTGATGGCCCAGAAAAATTTTAGGCGATCGGGGTCCGGGGATCCCGGGACCACTCGGAAGACGTGGGCTATTTAGCACACGAAAATATGGGAATCACGCGGAATTCTAGTTTTTTGGCCGAAAAACACAAAAATGGGGAACTATCATGGCGGGGCGGTTATTATGGTTCCTTGGGTCGTATTTGATGGCCCGGAAAAATTTTAGGCGATCGGGGTCCGGGGGTACCGGGACCACTTGGAAGGCATGAGCTATAGCACACGAAAATATGGGAATCGGGCGGAATTCTAGTTTTTTGGCCGAAAAATGCAAAATATTAGCAACGATCATGGCGGGGCGGTGACTATGGTTCCTTAGGTCGTATTTGATGGCCCGGAAAAATTTTAGGCGATCCGAGTCTGGTAGGCCCGGCCCACTCGGAAGGCTTGGGCAATAACACACGAAAATATGGGAATCAAGCGGAATTCTAGTTTTTTTGGACGTAAAATGCAAAAAATGAGGACCGATCATGGTGGGGCGGTGACTATGGTTCCTTAGGTCGTATTTGATGGCCCAGAAAAATTTTAGGCGATCGGGGTCCGGGGATCCCGGGACCACTTGGAAAGCGTGGGCTATAGCACACAAAAATATGGGAACCGGGCGGAATTCTAGTTTTTTCCCCGAAAAATGCGAAAAATGAGGAACGATCTTGGCGAGGTGGTGACTATGGTTCCTTAGGTCCTTTTTTATGGCCCGAAAAAACTTTAGGCGATCCGAGTACGGGGGGCTCGGCCCACTCGGAAGGCGTGGACAATAGCACACAATAATATGGTAATCGGGCGGAATTCTAGTGTTTTGTCCGAAAACTGCATAAAATGAGGAACGATCATGGCGGGGAGGTGACTATGGTTCCTTAGGTCGTATTTGATGGCTGGAAAATTTTTAGGCGATCGGGGTCCGGGGTTCCCGGGACCACTCGGAGGGCGTGGGCTATATTAAATGAAAATATGGAATCGCGCAGAATTCTAGATTTTTTGCCAAAAAATACAAAAACATAGGAACGATCATGGTGGGGCGGTGACTATGGTTCCTTATGTCGTATTTGATGGCCAGAAAAAATTTTAGGCGATCCGAGTCCGGAAGGCCCACTCGAAAGACGTGGGCTATTTAGCACATGAAAATATGGGAATCACGCGGAATTCTAGTTTTTTGGCCGAAAAACGCAAAAAATGAAGAACGATCATGGTAGGGCGGTGACTATGGTTCCTTAAATCATATTTTATGGCCCGTAAAAATATTAGGAGATCGGGGTCCGGGGTTCCCGGGACCACTTGGAAGGCGTGGGCTATAACACACGAAAATATGGGAATCGGGCGGAATTCTAGTTTTTTGGCCGAAAAATGCAAAAAATGAGGAACGATCATTGCGGGGCGGTGAATATGGTTCCTTAGGTTGTATTTGACGGCCCGAAAATTTTTTAGGCGATCCGAGTCTGGAAGGCCCGGCCCACTCGGAAGACGTGGGCTATTTAGCACACGAAAATCTGGGAATCACGCGGAATTCTAGTTTTTTGGCCGAAAAATGCAAAAATGGGGAACGATCATGGCGGGGCGGTTATTACGGTTCCTTGGGTCATATTTGATGGCCCGGAAAAATTTTAGGCGATCAGGGTCCGGGGGTACCGGGACCACTTGGAAGGCGTGAGCTATAGCACACGAAAATATGGGAATCGGGCGGAATTCTAGTTTTTTGGCCGTAAAATGCAAAATATTAGCAACGATCATGGAGGGGCGGTGACTATGGTTCCTTAGGTCGTATTTGATGGCCCGGAAAAATTTTAGGCGATCCGAGTCTGGTAGGCCCGGCCCTCTCGGAAGGCAATAACACACGAAAATATGGGAATCGGGCGGAATTCTAGTTTTTTGGACGTAAAATGCAAAAAATGAGGACCGATCATAGTGGGGCGGTGACTATGGTTCCTTAGGTCGTATTTGATGGCCCAAAAAAATATTAGGCGACCGGGGTCCGAGGTTCCCGGGACCACTTGGAAGGCGTGGGCTGTAGCACACAAAAATATGGGAATCGAGCGGAATTCTAGGTTTTTGGCCGAAAAATGCAAAAAATGAGGAACGATCATGGCGGGGCGGTGAATATGGTTCCTTAGGTCGTATTTGATGGCCCGGAAAAATTTTAGGCGATCCGAGTCGTGGAGGCCCGACCCACTCGGTAGGCGTGGGCAATAGTAGACGAAAATATGGGAATCACGCGGAATTCTAGTTTTTTGGCAGAAAAACGCAAAAAATGAGGAACGATCATGGCGGGGTGGTTACTATGGTTCCTTGGGTCTTAATTTATGGCTCGAAACATTTTTTAGGCGATCGGGGTCCGGGGGTCCCGGGACCACTTGGAAGGCGTGTGCTATAACACACGAAAATATGGGAATCGGGCAGAATTCTAGTTTTTTGGCCGAAAAATACAAAAAAATGAGGAACGATCATGGCGGAACGGTGACTATGGTTCCTTAGGTCGTATTTGATGGTCCGGAAAAAGTTTAGGCGATCCAAATCCGGGAGACCCGGCCCACTCGGAAGGCGTGGGCTATAGCATAGGAAAATATGGGAATCGGGCGGAATTCTAGTTTTTTGGCCGAAAAACACAAAATATGAGTAACGATCATGGCGGGGCGGTGACTATGGTTTCTTAGGTCGTATTTGATGGTCCGGAAAAATTTTAGGTGATCGGGGTCCGGGATTCCCTACCCATTGGGAAGGCGTGGTAAAATATAGCATACGAAAATATGGGAATCGTACAGAATTCTAGTTTTTTAGCCGAAAAATGCAAACAATGAGGAACGATCATGGCGGGGAGGTGAATATGGTTCCTTAGGTCTTATTTGATGGCCCGAATAAAATTTAGATGATCCGAGTCCGGGGGCCCGGCCCACTCGGAAGGTGTGGGCTATAGCACACGAAAATATGGGAATCGGGCGGAATTCTAGTTTTTTTGCCGGAAATCGCAATAAGTTAGGAACGATCATGGCGGGGCAGTTCCTATGGTTCCTTAGGTCGTATTTGATGGCCCGGAAAAATTTTAGGCGATCGGGGTCCGGGGATCCTGGGACCACTTGGAAAGCGTGGGCTATAGCACACAAAAATATGGGAACCGGGCGGAATTCTAATTTTTTGGCTGAAAAATGTGAAAAATGAGTAACGATCATGGCGAGGTGGTGACTATGGTTCCTTAGGTCCTATTTTATGGCCCGAAAAAACTTTAAGTGATCCGGGTACGGGGGGCTCGGCCCACTCGGAAGGCCTGGGCAGTAGCACATAATAATATGGTAATCGGGCGGAATTCTAGTGTTTTGGCCGAAAACTGCATAAAATGAGGAAAGATCATGGCGGGGCGGTGACTATGGTTACTTAGGTCGTATTTGATAGTCCGGAAAAACTTTAGGCGATAGGGTCCGGGGGTCTGGGACCACTCGGAAGGCGTGGGCTATAGCACACGAAAATATAGGAATCGCGCGGAATTCTAGTTTTTTGGCCGAAAAACGCAAAAAATGAAGAACGATCATGGTAGGGCGGTGACTATGGTTCCTTAAATCATATTTTATGGTCCGTAAAAATATTAGGCGATCGGGGTCCGGGGTTCCCGGGACCAATTGGAAGGCGTGGGCTATAACACACGAAAATATGGGAATCGGGCGGAATTCTAGTTTTTTGGCCGAAAAATGCAAAAAATGAGGAACGATCATTGCGGGGCGGTGACTATGGTTTCTTAGGTCGTATTTGACGGCCTGAATAAATTTTAGGCGATCCGAGTCTGGAAGGCCAGGCCCACTCGGAAGACGTGGGCTATTTAGCACACGAAAATCTGGGAATCACGCGGAATTCTAGTTTTTTGGCCGAAAAATGCAAAAATGGGGAACGATCATGGCGGGGCAGTTATTATGGTTCCTTGGGTCGTATTTGATGGACCGGAAAAGTTTTAGGCGATCGGGGTCCGGGGGTACCGGGATCACATGGAAGGCGTGAGCTATAGCACACGAAAATATGGGAATCGGGCGGAATTCTAGTTTTTTGGCCGAAAAATGCAAAATATTAGCAACGATCATGGCGGGGCGGTGACTATGGTTCCTTAGGTCATATTTGATGGCCCGAAAAAGTTTTAGGCGATCCGAGTCTGGTAGGCCCGGCCCACTCGGAAGGCTTGGGCAATAACACACGAAAATATGGGAATCGGGCGGAATTCTAGTTTTTTGGACGTAAAATGCAAAAAATGAGGACCGATCATGGCAGGGCGGTGACTATGGTTCCTTAGGTCGTATTTGATGGCCCAGAAAAATATTAGGGGACCGGGGTCCGAGGTTCCCGGGACCACTTGGAAGGCGTGGGCTGTAGCACACAAAAATATGGAATCGAGCGGAATTCTAGGTTTTTGGCCGAAAAATGCAAAAAATGAGGAACGATCATGGCGGGGCGGTGAATATGGTTCCTTAGGTCGAATATGATGGCCCGGAAAAATTTTAGGCGACCCGAGTTCTGGAGGCCCGACCCACTCGGAAGGCATGGGCAATAGTAGACGAAAATATGGGAATGACGCGAAATTCTAGTGTTTTGGCAGAAAAACGCAAAAAATGAGGAACGATCATGGCAGGGTGGTTACTATGGTTCCTTGGGTCTTATTTTATGGCCCGAAAAATTTTTAGGCGATCGGGGTCCGGGGATCCCGGGACCACTTGGAAGGCGTGTGCTATAACACACAAAAATATGGGAATCGGGCAGAATTCTAGTTTTTCTACCGAAAAATGCAGAGGAACGATCATGGAGGAACGGTGACTATGGTTCCTTAGGTCGTATTTGGTGGCCCGGAAAAAGTTTAGGCGATCCGAATCCGGGAGAACCGGCCCACTCGGAAGGCGTGGGCTATAGCACACGAAAATATGGGAATCGGGCGGAATTCTAGTTTTTTGGCCGAAAAATGCAAAAAATGAGGAACGATCATTGCGGGACGGTGACTATGGTTCCTTAGGTTGTATTTGGACAGCCCGAAAAAATTTTAGGCAATCCGAGTCCGGAAGGCCCGGCCCACTCGGAAGACGTGGGCTATTTAGCACATGAAAATATGGGAATCACGCGGAATTCTACTTTTTTGGCCGAAAAATGCAAAAATGGGGAACGATCATGGCGGGGCGGTTATTATGGTTCCTTGGGTCGTAATTGATGGCTCGGAAATATTTTAGGCGATCGGGGTCCGGGGGTACCGGGACCACTTGGAAGGCGTGAGCTATAGATCATGAAAATATGGGAATCGGGCGGAATTCTAGTTTTTTGGCCGAAAAATGCAAAATTTTAGCAACGATCATGGCGGGGCGGTGACTATGGTTCCTTAGGTCGTATTTGATGGCCCGAAAAAGTTTTAGGCGATCCGAGTCTGGTAGGCCCGGCCCAGTCGGAAGGCTTGGGCAATAACATACGAAAATATGGGAATCAGGCGGAATTCTAGTTTTTTGGACGTAAAATGCAAAAAATGAGGACCGATCATGGTGGGGCGGTGACTATGGTTCCTTAGGTCGTATTTGATGGCCCATAAAAATATTAGGCGACCGGGGTCCGAGGTTCCCGGGACCACTTGGAAGGCGTGGGCTGTAGCACACGAAAATATGGGAATCGGGCGGAATTCTAGTTTTTTTGCCGGAAATCACAATAAGTGAGGAACGATCATGGCGGGGCAGTTCCTATGGTTCCTTAGGTCGAATTTGATGGCCCGGAAAAATTTTAAGCGATCGGGGTCCGGGGATCCCGGGACCACTTGGAAAGCGTGGGCTATAGCACACAAAAATATGGGAATCACGCGGAATTCTAGTTTTTTGGCAGAAAAACGCAAAAAATGAGGAACGATCATGGAGAGGTGGTGACTATGGTTCCTTAGGTCCTATTTTATGGCCCGAAAAAACTTTAGGCGATCCGAGTACGGGGGGCTCGGCCCACTCGGAAGACGTGGGCAATAGCACACAATAATATGGTAATCGGGCAGAATTCTAGGGTTTTTGCCGAAAACTGCATAAAATGAGGAACGATCATGGCGGGGCGGTGACTATGGTTCCTTAGGTCGTATTTGATGGCTGGAAAAGTTTTAGGCTATCGGGGTCCGGGGTTCCTGGGACCACTCGGAGGGCGTGGGCTATAGCAAATGAAAATATGGAATCGTACGAAATTCTAGGTTTTTTGCCAAAAAATACAAAAACATAGGAACGATCATGGCGGGGCGGTGACTATGGTTCCTTAGGTCGTATTTGATGGTCCGGAAAAACTTTAGGCGATAGGGGTCCGGGGGTCTGGGACCACTCGGAAGGCGTGGGCTATAGCACACGAAAATATGGGAATCGCGCGTCATTCTAGTTTTTTGGCTGAAAAATGCAAAAATGAGGAACGATCATGGCAGGGCGGTGACTATGGTTTGTTAAAGCATATTTTATGGCCCGTACAAATATTAGGCGATCGGGGTCCGGGGTTCCCGGGACCACTTGGAAGGCGTGGGCTATAACACACGAAAATATGGGAATCGGGCGGAATTCTAGTTTTTTGGCCGAAAAATGCAAAAAATGAGGAATGTTCATTGCGGGGCGGTGACTATGGTTCCTTAGGTCGTATTTGACGGCCCGAAAATTTTTTAGGTGATCCGAGTCCGGAAGGCCCGGCCCACTCGGAAGACGTGGGCTATTTAGCACACAAAAGTATGGGAATCACACGGAATTCTAGTTTTTTGGCCGAAAAACGCAAAAATGGGGAACGATCATGGCGGGGCGGTTATTATGGTTCCTTGGGTCATATTTGATGGCCCGAAAAAATTTTAGGCGATCGGGGTCCGGGGGTACCAGGACCACTTGGAAGGCGTGAGCTATAGCACACGAAAATATGGGAATCGGGCAGAATTCTTGTTTTTTGGCCGAAAAATGCAAAATATTAGCAACGATCATGGCGGGGCGGTGACTATGGTTCCTTAGGTCGTATTTGATTGCCTGGAAAAATTTTAGGCGATCCGAGTCTGGTAGGCCCGGCCACTAGGAAGGCTTGGGCAATAACACACGAAAATATGGGAATCGGGCGGAATTCTAGTTTTTTGGACGTAAAATGCAAAAAATGAGGACCGATCATGGCGGGGCGGTGACTATGGTTCCTTAGGTCATATTTGATGGCCCGGAAAAAATTTAGGCGATCCGAGTCCGGGAGACCCGGCCCACTCGGAAGGCGTGGGCTATAGCACACGAAAATATGGGAATCGGGCGGAATATTAGTTTTTTGGCCGAAAAACACAAAATATGAGTAACGATCATGGTGGGGCGGTGACTATGGTTTCTTAGGTCGTATTTGATGGTCCGGAAAAATTTTAGGCGATCCGAGTCCGGAATGCCCGGCGCACTCGGAAGACGTGGGCTATTTAGCACACGAAAATATGGGAATCACGCGGAATTCTAGTTTTTTGGCCGAAAAATGCAAAAATGGGGGACGATCATGGCGGGGTGGTTATTATGGTTCCTTGGGTCGTATTTGATGGCCCGAAAAATTTTTAGGCGATCGGGGTCCGGGGGTACCGGGACCACTTGGAAGGCGTGAGCTATAGCACACGAAAATATGGGAATCGGGCGGAATTCTAGTTTTTTGGCCGAAAAATGCAAAATATTAGCAACAATCATGGCGGGGCGGTGACTATGGTTCCTTAGGTCGTATTTGATGGCCCGGAAAATTTTTAGGCGATCCGCGTCTGGTAGGCCCGGCCCACTCGGAAGGCTTGGGCAATAACACACGAAAATATGGGAATCGGGCGGAATTCTAGTTTTTTGGATGTAAAATGCAAAAAATGAGGACCGATCATGGTGGGGCGGTGACTATGGTTCCTTAGGTCGTATTTGATGGCTGGAAAATTTTTAGGCGATCGGGGTTCGGGGTTCCCGGGACCACTCGGAAGGCGTGGGCTATAGCAAATGAAAATATGGAATCGCGCGGAATTCTTGGTTTTTTGCCAAAAAATACAAAAACATAGGAACGATCATGGCGGGGCGGTGACTATGGTTCCTTAGGACGTATTTGATGGTCCGAAAAAACTTTAGCCGATCGGGGTCCGGGGGTCTGGGACCACTCGGAAGGCGTGGGCTATAGCACACGAAAATATAGGAATCGCGCGGAATTCTAGTTTTTTGGCCGAAAAACGCAAAAAATGAGGAACGATCATGGCAGGGCGGTGACTATGGTTCCTTAAATCATATTTTATGGCCCGTAAAAATATTAGACGATCGGGGTCCGGGATTCCCGGGACCACCTGGAAGGCGTGGGCTATAACACACGAAAATATGGGAATCGGGCGAAATTCTAGTTTTTTGGCCGAAAAATGTAAAAAATGAGGAACGATCATTGCAGGGCGGTGACTATGGTTCCTTAGGTCGTATTTGACGGCCCGAAAATTTTTTAGGCGATCCGAGTCCGGAAGGCCCGGCCCATTCGGAAGACGTGGGCTATTTAGCACACGAAAATATGGGAATCACGCGGAATTCTAGTTTTTTGGCCAAAAAATGCAAAAATGGGAACGATCATGGCGGGGCGGTTATTATGGTTCCTTGGGTCGTATTTGATGGCCCGAAATATTTTTAGGCGATCGAGGTCCGGGGGTACCGGGACCACTTGGAAGACATGAGCTATAGCACACGAAAATATGGGAATCGGGCGGAATTCTAGTTTTTTGGCCGAAAAATGCAAAATATTAGCAACAATCATGGCGGGGTGGTGACTATGGTTCCTTAGGTCGTATTTGATGGCCCGAAATATTTTTAGGCGATCCGAGTCTGGTAGGCCCGGCCCACTCGGAAGGCTTGGGCAATAACACACGAAAATATGGGAATCGGGCGGAATTCTAGTTTTTTGGACGTAAAATGCAAAAAATGAGGACCGATCATGGTGGGGCGGTGACTATGGTTCCTTAGGTCATATTTGATGGCCCAGAAAAATATTAGGCGACCGGGGTCCGAGGTTCCCGGGACCACTTGGAAGGCGTGGGCTGTAGCACACAAAAATATGGGAATCGAGCGGAAATCTAGGTTTTTGGCCGAAAAATGCAAAAAATGAGGAACGATCATGGCGGGGCGGTGAATATGGTTCCTTAGGTCGTATTTGATGGCCCGAAAAATTTTTAGGCGATCCGAGTCCTGGAGGCCCGACCCACTCGGAAGGCGTGGGCAATAGTAGACGAAAATATGGGAATCACGCGGAATTCTAGTTTTTTGGCAGAAAAATGCAAAAAATGAGGAACGATCATGGCGCGGTGGTTACTATGGTTCCTTGGGTCTTATTTTATGACCTGAAAAATTTTTAGCCGATCGGGGTCCGGGGGTCCCGGGACCACTTGGAAGGCGTGTATAACACACGAAAATATGGGAATCGGGCAGAATTCTAGTTTTTTGGCCGAAAAATGCAAAAAATGAGGAACGATCATGGCGGAACGGTGACTATGGTTCCTTAGGTCGTATTTGATGGCCCGGAAAAAGTTTAGGCGATCCGAGTCCGGGAGACCCGGCCCACTCGGAAGGCGTGGGCTATAGCACACGAAAATATGGGAATCGGGCGAAATATTAGTTTTTTGGCTGAAAAACACAAAATATGAGTAACGATCATGGAGGGGCGGTTATTATGGTTCCTTGGGTCGTATTTGATGGCCCGAAAAAATTTTAGGCGATCGGGGTCCAGGGGTACCGGGACCACTTGGAAGGCGTGAGCTATAGCACACGAAAATATGGGAATCGCGCGGAATTCTAGTTTTTTGGCCGAAAAATGCAAAATATTAGCAACGATAATGGCGGGGCGGTGACTATGGTTCCTTAGGTCGTATTTGATGGCCAGGAAAATTTTAGGCGATCCGAGTCTGGTAGGCCCGGCCCACTTGGAAGGCTTGGGCAATAACACACGAAAATATGGGAATCGGGCGGAATTCTAGTTTTTTGGACGTAAAATGCAAAAAATGAGGACCGATCATGGTGGGGCCGTGACTATGGTTCCTTAGGTCGTATTTGATGGCCTAGAAAAATATTAGGCGACCGGGGTCCGAGGTTCCCGGGACCACTTGGAAGGCGTGGGCTGTAGCACACAAAAATATGGTAATCGAGCGGAATTCTAGGTTTTTGGCCGAAAAATGCAAAAAATGAGGAACGATCATGGCGGGGCGGTGAATATGGTTCCTTAGGTCGTATTTGATGGCCCAGAAAATTTTTAGGCAATCCGAGTCCTGGAGGCCCGACCCACTCGGAAGGCGTGGCCAATAGTAGACGAAAATATGGGAATCACGCGGAATTCTAGTTTTTTGGCAGAAAAACGCAAAAAATGAGGAACGATCATGGCGGGGCGGTTACTATGGTTCCTTGGGTCTTATTTTATGGCCCGAAAAACTTTTAGGCGATCGGGGTCCGCGGCTCCCCGGACCACTTGGAAGGCGTGGGTATAGCACACAAAAATATGGGAATCGGGCAGAATTCTAGTTTTTTGGCCGAAAAATGCAAAAAATGAGGAACGATCATGGCGGAACGGTGACTACGGTTCCTTAGGTCGTATTTGATGGCCTGGAAAAAGTTTAGGCGATCCGAGTCCAGGATACCCGGCCTACTCGGAAGGCGTGGGCTATAGCACATGAAAATATGGGAATCAGGCGGAATTCTAGTTTTTTGGCCGAAAAACACAAAATATGATTAACGATCATGGCGGGGCGGTGACTATGGTTTGTTAGGTTGTATTTGATGGTCCGGAAAAATTTTAGGCGATCGGGGTCCGGGATTCCCTACCCATTGGGAAGTCGTGGGCAATTATAGCACACGAAAATATGGGAATCGTACGAAATTCTAGTTTTTTAGCAGAAAAATGCAAACAATGAGGAACGATCATGGCGGGGAAGTGAATATGGTTCCTTAGGTCTTATTTGATGGCCCGAATAAAATTTAGATGATCCGAGTCCGGGGGGCCCGGCCCACTCGGAAGGTGTGGGCTATAGCCCACGAAAATATGGGAATCGGGCGGAATTCTAGTTATTTTGACGGAAATCGCAATAAGTGAGGAACGATCATGGCAGGGCAGTTCCTATGGTTCCTTAGGTCATATTTGATGGCCCGAAAAATTTTTAGGCGATCGGGGTCCGGGGATCCCGGGACCACTTGGAAGGCGTGTGCTATAACACACGAAAATATGGGAATCGGGCAGAATTCTAGTTTTTTGGCCTAAAAATTCAAAAAATGAGGTACGATCATGGCGGAACGGTGACTATGGTTCCTTAGGTCGTATTTGATTGCCCGGAAAAAGTTTAGGCGATCCGAGTCCGGGATACCCGGCCCACTCGAAAGGCGTGGGCTATAGCACACAAAAATATGGGAATCGGGCAGAATTCTAGTTTTTTGGCCGAAAAACACAAAATATGAGTAACGATCATGGCGGGGCGGTGACTATGGTTTCTTAGGTTGTATTTTATGGTCCGGAAAAATTTTAGGCGATCGGCGTCCGGGATTCCCTACCCATTGGGAAGGCGTGGGCAATTATAGCACACGAAAATATGGGAATCGTACGGAATTCTAGTTTTTTAGCCGAAAAATGCAACCAATGAGGAACGATCATGGCGGGGAGGTGAATATGGTTCCTTAGGTCTTATTTGATGGCCCGAATAAATTTTATATGATCCGAGTCCGGGGGGCCCGGCCCACTCGGAAGGTGTGGGCTATAGCACACGAAAATATGGGAATCGGGCGGAATTCAAGTTTTTTTGCCGGAAATCGCAATAAGTGAGGAACGATCATGGCAGGGCAGTTCCTATGGTTCCTTAGGTCATATTTGATGGACCGGAAAAATATTAGGCGATCGGGGTCCGGGGATCCCGGGACCACTTGGAAAGCGTGGGCTATAGCACACAAAAATATGGGAATCGGGCGGAATTCTAGTTTTTTGGCCGAAAAATGCGAAAAATGAGGAACGATCATGGCGAGGTGGTGACTATGGTTCCATAGGTCCTATTTTATGGCCCGAAAAAACTTTAGGCGATCCGAGTACGGGGGGCTCGGCCCACTCGGAAGGCGTGGGCAATAGCACACAATAATATGGTAATCGGGCGGAATTCTAGTGTTTTGGCCGAAAACTGCAAAAAATGAGGAACGATCATTGCGGGACGGTGACTATGGTTCCTTAGGTTGTATTTGACAGCCCGAAAAAATTTTAGGCAATCCGAGTCCGGAAGGCCCGGCCCACTCGGAAGACGTGGGCTATTTAGCACATGAAAATATGGGAATCACACGGAATTCTACTTTTTTGGCCGAAAAATGCAAAAATTGGGAACGATCATGGCGGGGCGGTTATTATGGTTCCTTGGGTCGTAATTGATGGCTCGGAAATATTTTAGGCGATCGGGGTCCGGGGGTACCGGGACCACTTGGAAGGCGTGAGCTATAGATCATGAAAATATGGGAATCGGGCGGAATTCTAGTTTTTTGGCCGAAAAATGCAAAATTTTAGCAACGATCATGGCGGGGCGGTGACTATGGTTCCTTAGGTCGTATTTGATGGCCCGAAAAAGTTTTAGGCGATCCGAGTCTGGTAGGCCCGGCCCAGTCGGAAGGCTTGGGCAATAACATACGAAAATATGGGAATCAGGCGGAATTCTAGTTTTTTGGACGTAAAATGCAAAAAATGAGGACCGATCATGGTGGGGCGGTGACTATGGTTCCTTAGGTCGTATTTGATGGCCCATAAAAATATTAGGCGACCGGGGTCCGAGGTTCCCGGGACCACTTGGAAGGCGTGGGCTGTAGCACACGAAAATATGGGAATCGGGCGGAATTCTAGTTTTTTTGCCGGAAATCGCAATAAGTGAGGAACGATCATGGCGGGGCAGTTCCTATGGTTCCTTAGGTCGAATTTGATGGCCCGGAAAAATTTTAAGCGATCGGGGTCCGGGGATCCCGGGACCACTTGGAAAGCGTGGGCTATAGCACACAAAAATATGGGAATCACGCGGAATTCTAGTTTTTTGGCAGAAAAACGCAAAAAATGAGGAACGATCATGGAGAGGTGGTGACTATGGTTCCTTAGGTCCTATTTTATGGCCCGAAAAAACTTTAGGCGATCCGAGTACGGGGGCTCGGCCCACTCGGAAGGCGTGGGCAATAGCACACAATAATATGGTAATCGGGCAGAATTCTAGTGTTTTTGCCGAAAACTGCATAAAATGAGGAACGATCATGGCGGGACGGTGACTATGGTTCCTTAGGTCGTATTTGATGGCTGGAAAAGTTTTAGGCTATCGGGGTCCGGGGTTCCTGGGACCACTCGGAGGGCGTGGGCTATAGCAAATGAAAATATGGAATCGTACGAAATTCTAGGTTTTTTGCCAAAAAATACAAAAACATAGGAACGATCATGGCGGGGCGGTGACTATGGTTCCTTAGGTCGTATTTGATGGTCCGGAAAAACTTTAGGCGATAGGGGTCCGGGGGTCTGGGACCACTCGGAAGGCGTGGGCTATAGCACACGAAAATATGGGAATCGCGCGTCATTCTAGTTTTTTGGCTGAAAAATGCAAAAATGAGGAACGATCATGGCAGGGCGGTGACTATGGTTTGTTAAAGCATATTTTATGGCCCGTACAAATATTAGGCGATCGGGGTCCGGGGTTCCCGGGACCACTTGGAAGGCGTGGGCTATAACACACGAAAATATGGGAATCGGGCGGAATTCTAGTTTTTTGGCCGAAAAATGCAAAAAATGAGGAATGTTCATTGCGGGGCGATGACTATGGTTCCTTAGGTCGTATTTGACGGCCCAAAAATTTTTTAGGTGATCCGAGTCCGGAAGGCCCGGCCCACTCGGAAGACGTGGGCTATTTAGCACACAAAAGTATGGGAATCACGCGGAATTCTAGTTTTTTGGCCGAAAAACGCAAAAATGGGGAACGATCATGGCGGGGCGGTTATTATGGTTCCTTGGGTCATATTTGATGGCCCGAAAAAATTTTAGGCGATCGGGGTCCGGGGGTACCAGGACCACTTGGAAGGCGTGAGCTATAGCACACGAAAATATGGGAATCGGGCAGAATTCTTGTTTTTTGGCCGAAAAATGCAAAATATTAGCAACGATCATGGCGGGGCGGTGACTATGGTTCCTTAGGTCGTATTTGATTGCCTGGAAAAATTTTAGGCGATCCGAGTCTGGTAGGCCCGGCCACTAGGAAGGCTTGGGCAATAACATACGAAAATATGGGAATCGGGCGGAATTCTAGTTTTTTGGACGTAAAATGCAAAAAATGAGGACCGATCATGGCGGGGCGGTGACTATGGTTCCTTAGGTCATATTTGATGGCCCGGAAAAAATTTAGGCGATCCGAGTCCGGGAGACCCGGCCCACTCGGAAGGCGTGGGCTATAGCACACGAAAATATGGGAATCGGGCGGAATATTAGTTTTTTGGCCGAAAAACACAAAATATGAGTAACGATCATGGTGGGGCGGTGACTATGGTTTCTTAGGTCGTATTTGATGGTCCGGAAAAATTTTAGGCGATCCGAGTCCGGAATGCCCGGCGCACTCGGAAGACGTGGGCTATTTAGCACACGAAAATATGGGAATCACGCGGAATTCTAGTTTTTTGGCCGAAAAATGCAAAAATGGGGGACGATCATGGCGGGGTGGTTATTATGGTTCCTTGGGTCGTATTTGATGGCCCGAAAAATTTTTAGGCGATCGGGGTCCGGGGGTACCGGGACCACTTGGAAGGCGTGAGCTATAGCACACGAAAATATGGGAATCGGGCGGAATTCTAGTTTTCTGGCCGAAAAATGCAAAATATTAGCAACAATCATGGCGGGGCGGTGACTATGGTTCCTTAGGTCGTATTTGATGGCCCGGAAAATTTTTAGGCGATCCGCGTCTGGTAGGCCCGGCCCACTCGGAAGGCTTGGGCAATAACACACGAAAATATGGGAATCGGGCGGAATTCTAGTTTTTTGGATGTAAAATGCAAAAAATGAGGACCGATCATGGTGGGGCGGTGACTATGGTTCCTTAGGTCGTATTTGATGGCTGGAAAATTTTTAGGCGATCGGGGTTCGGGGTTCCCGGGACCACTCAGAAGGCGTGGGCTATAGCAAATGAAAATATGGAATCGCGCGGAATTCTTGGTTTTTTGCCAAAAAATACAAAAACATAGGAACGATCAAGGCGGGGCGGTGACTATGGTTCCTTAGGACGTATTTGATGGTCCGAAAAAACTTTAGCCGATCGGGGTCCGGGGGTCTGGGACCACTCGGAAGGCGTGGGCTATAGCACACGAAAATATAGGAATCGCGCGGAATTCTAGTTTTTTGGCCGAAAAACGTAAAAAATGAGGAACGATCATGGCAGGGCGGTGACTATGGTTCCTTAAATCATATTTTATGGCCCGTAAAAATATTAGACGATCGGGGTCCGGGATTCCCGGGACCACCTGGAAGGCGTGGGCTATAACACACGAAAATATGGGAATCGGGCGAAATTCTAGTTTTTTGGCCGAAAAATGTAAAAAATGAGGAACGATCATTGCAGGGCGGTGACTATGGTTCCTTAGGTCGTATTTGACGGCCCGAAAATTTTTTAGGCGATCTGAGTCCGGAAGGCCCGGCCCATTCGGAAGACGTGGGCTATTTAGCACACGAAAATATGGGAATCACGCGGAATTCTAGTTTTTTGGCAAAAAAATGCAAAAATGGGAACGATCATGGCGGGGCGGTTATTATGGTTCCTTTGGTCGTATTTGATGGCCCGAAATATTTTTAGGCGATCGAGGTCCGGGGGTACCGGGACCACTTGGAAGACATGAGCTATAGCACACGAAAATATGGGAATCGGGCGGAATTCTAGTTTTTTGGCCGAAAAATGCAAAATATTAGCAACAATCATGGCGGGGTGGTGACTATGGTTCCTTAGGTCGTATTTGATGGCCCGAAAATTTTTTAGGCGATCCGAGTCTGGTAGGCCCGGCCCACTCGGAAGGCTTGGGCAATAACACACGAAAATATGGGAATCGGGCGGAATTCTAGTTTTTTGGACGTAAAATGCAAAAAATGAGGACCGATCATGGTGGGGCGGTGACTATGGTTCCTTAGGTCATATTTGATGGCCCAGAAAAATATTAGGCGACCGGGGTCCGAGGTTCCCGGGACCACTTGGAAGGCGTGGGCTGTAGCACACAAAAATATGGGAATCGAGCGGAATTCTAGGTTTTTGGCCGAAAAATGCAAAAAATGAGGAACGATCATGGCGGGGCGGTGAATATGGTTCCTTAGGTCGTATTTGATGGCCCAAAAATTTTTTAGGCGATCCGAGTCCTGGAGGCCCGACCCACTCGGAAGGCGTGGGCAATAGTAGACGAAAATATGGGAATCACGCGGAATTCTAGTTTTTTGGCAGAAAAATGCAAAAAATGAGGAACGATCATGTCGCGGTGGTTACTATGGTTCCTTGGGTCTTATTTTATGACCTGAAAAATTTTTAGCCGATCGGGGTCCGGGGGTCCCGGGACCACTTGGAAGGCGTGTATAACACACGAAAATATGGGAATCGGGCAGAATTCTAGTTTTTTGGCCGAAAAATGCAAAAAATGAGGAACGATCATGGCGGAACGGTGACTATGGTTCCTTAGGTCGTATTTGATGGCCCGGAAAAAGTTTAGGCGATCCGAGTCCGGGAGACCCGGCCCACTCGGAAGGCGTGGGCTATAGCACACGAAAATATGGGAATCGGGCGAAATATTAGTTTTTTGGCCTGAAAAACACAAAATATGAGTAACGATCATGGAGGGGCGGTTATTATGGTTCCTTGGGTCGTATTTGATGGCCCGAAAAAATTTTAGGCGATCGGGGTCCAGGGGTACCGGGACCACTTGGAAGGCGTGAGCTATAGCACACGAAAATATGGGAATCGCGCGGAATTCTAGTTTTTTGGCCGAAAAATGCAAAATATTAGCAACGATAATGGCGGGGCGGTGACTATGGTTCCTTAGGTCGTATTTGATGGCCAGGAAAATTTTTAGGCGATCCGAGTCTGGTAGGCCCGGCCCACTTGGAAGGCTTGGGCAATAACACACGAAAATATGGGAATCGGGCGGAATTCTAGTTTTTTGGACGTAAAATGCAAAAAATGAGGACCGATCATGGTGGGGCCGTGACTATGGTTCCTTAGGTCGTATTTGATGGCCTAGAAAAATATTAGGCGACCGGGGTCCGAGGTTCCCGGGACCACTTGGAAGGCGTGGGCTGTAGCACACAAAAATATGGTAATCGAGCGGAATTCTAGGTTTTTGGCCGAAAAATGCAAAAAATGAGGAACGATCATGGCGGGGCGGTGAATATGGTTCCTTAGGTCGTATTTGATGGCCCAAAAAATTTTTAGGCAATCCGAGTCCTGGAGGCCCGACCCACTCGGAAGGCGTGGCCAATAGTAGACGAAAATATGGGAATCACGCGGAATTCTAGTTTTTTGGCAGAAAAACGCAAAAAATGAGGAACGATCATGGCGGGGTGGTTACTATGGTTCCTTGGGTCTTATTTTATGGCCCGAAAAACTTTTAGGCGATCGGGGTCCGCGGCTCCCCGGACCACTTGGAAGGCGTGGGTATAGCACACGAAAATATGGGAATCGGGCAGAATTCTAGTTTTTTGGCCGAAAAATGCAAAAAATGAGGAACGATCATGGCGGAACGGTGACTACGGTTCCTTAGGTCGTATTTGATGGCCTGGAAAAAGTTTAGGCGATCCGAGTCCGGGATACCCGGCCTACTCGGAAGGCGTGGGCTATAGCACATGAAAATATGGGAATCAGGCGGAATTCTAGTTTTTTGGCCGAAAAACACAAAATATGATTAACGATCATGGCGGGGCGGTGACTATGGTTTGTTAGGTTGTATTTGATGGTCCGGAAAAATTTTAGGCGATCGGGGTCCGGGATTCCCTACCCATTGGGAAGTCGTGGGCAATTATAGCACACGAAAATATGGGAATCGTACGAAATTCTAGTTTTTTAGCAGAAAAATGCAAACAATGAGGAACGATCATGGCGGGGAAGTGAATATGGTTCCTTAGGTCTTATTTGATGGCCCGAATAAAATTTAGATGATCCGAGTCCGGGGGCCCGGCCCACTCGGAAGGTGTGGGCTATAGCCCACGAAAATATGGGAATCGGGCGGAATTCTAGTTATTTTGATGGAAATCGCAATAAGTGAGGAACGATCATGGCAGGGCAGTTCCTATGGTTCCTTAGGTCATATTTGATGGCCCGAAAAATTTTTAGGCGATCGGGGTCCGGGGATCCCGGGACCACTTAGAAGGCGTGTGCTATAACACACGAAAATATGGGAATCGGGCAGAATTCTAGTTTTTTGGCCTAAAAATTCAAAAAATGAGGTACGATCATGGCGGAATGGTGACTATGGTTCCTTAGGTCGTATTTGATTGCCCGGAAAAAGTTTAGGCGATCCGAGTCCGGGATACCCGGCCCACTCGAAAGGCGTGGGCTATAGCACACGAAAATATGGGAATCGGGCGGAATTCTAGTTTTTTGGCCGAAAAACACAAAATATGAGTAACGATCATGGCGGGGCGGTGACTATGGTTTCTTAGGTTGTATTTTATGGTCCGGAAAAATTTTAGGCGATCGGCGTCCGGGATTCCCTACCCATTGGGAAGGCGTGGGCAATTATAGCACACGAAAATATGGGAATCGTACGGAATTCTAGTTTTTTAGCCGAAAAATGCAACCAATGAGGAACGATCATGGCGGGGAGGTGAATATGGTTCCTTAGGTCTTATTTGATGGCCCGAATAAATTTTATATGATCCGAGTCCGGGGGGCCCGGCCCACTCGGAAGGTGTGGGCTATAGCACACGAAAATATGGGAATCGGGCGGAATTCAAGTTTTTTTGCCGGAAATCGCAATAAGTGAGGAACGATCATGGCAGGGCAGTTCCTATGGTTCCTTAGGTCATATTTGATGGACCGGAAAAATTTTAGGCGATCGGGGTCCGGGGATCCCGGGACCACTTGGAAAGCGTGGGCTATAGCACACAAAAATATGGGAACCGGGCGGAATTCTAGTTTTTTGGCCGAAAAATGCGAAAAATGAGGAACGATCATGGCGAGGTGGTGACTATGGTTCCATAGGTCCTATTTTATGGCCCGAAAAAACTTTAGGCGATCCGAGTACGGGGGCTCGGCCCACTCGGAAGGCGTGGGCAATAGCACACAATAATATGGTAATCGGGCGGAATTCTAGTGTTTTGGCCGAAAACTGCATAAAATGAGGAACGATCATGGCAGGGCGGTGACTATGGTTCCTTAAATCCTATTTTATGGCCCGTAAAAATATTAGGCGATCGGGGTCCGGGGTTCCCGGGACCACTTGGAAGGCGTGGGCTATAACACACGAAAATATGGGAATCGGGCGGAATTCAAGTTTTTTGGCCGAAAAATGCAAAAAATGAGGACCGATCATGGTGGGGCGGTGACTTTGGTTCCTTAGGTCGTATTTGATGGCCCATAAATATATTAGGCGACCGGGGTCCGAGGTTCCCGGGACCACTTGGAAGGCATGGGCTGTAGCACACAAAAATATGGTAATCGAGCGGAATTCTAGGTTTTTGGCCGAAAAATGCAAAAAATGAGGAACGATCATGGCGGGGTGGTGAATATGGTTCCTTAGGTCGTATTTGATGGCCCGAAAAAATTTTAGGCGATCGGGGTCCGGGGATCCCGGGACCACTTGGAAGGCGTGTGCTATAACACACGAAAATATGGGATTCAGGCAGAATTCTAGTTTTTTGGCCGAAAAATGCAAAAAATGAGGTACGATCATGGCGGAACGGTGACTATGGTTCCTTAGGTCGTATTTGATGGCCCGGATAAAGTTTAGGCGATCCGAGTCCGGGATACCCGGACCACTCGAAAGGCGTGGGCTATAGCACACGAAAATATGGGAATCGGGCGGAATTCTAGTTTTTTGGCCGAAAAACACAAAATATGAGTAACGATCATGGCGGGGCGGTGACTATGGTTTCTTAGGTTGTATTTGATGGTCCGGAAAAATTTTAGGCGATCGGGGTCCGGGATTCCCTACCCATTGGGAAGGCGTGGGCAATTATAGCACACGAAAATATGGGAATCGTACGGAATTCTAGTTTTTTAACCAAAAAATGTAAACAATGAGGAACGATCATGGTGGGGAGGTGAATATGGTTCCTTAGGTCTTATTTGATGGCCCGAACAAATTTTAGATGATCCGAGTTCGGGGGGCCCGGCCCACTCGGAAGGTGTGGGCTATAGCACACGAAAATATGGGAATCGGGCGGAATTCAAGTTTTTTTGCCGTAAATCGCAATAAGTGAGGAACGATCATGGCAGGGCAGTTCCTATGGTTCCTTAGGTCATATTTGATGGCCGGGTAAAATTTTAGGCGATCGGGGTCCAGGGATCCCGGGACCACTTGGAAAGCGTGGGCTATAGCACACAAAAATATGGGAACCGGGCGGAATTCTAGTTTTTTGGCCGAAAAATGCGAAAAATGAGGAACGATCATGGCGAGGTGGTGACTATGGTTCCTTAGGTCCTATTTTATGGCCCGAAAAAACTTTAGGCGATCCTAGTACGGGGGGCTCGGCCCTCTCGGAAGGCGTGGGCAATAGCACACAATAAAATGGTAATCGGGCGGAATTCTAGTGTTTTGGCCGAAAACTGCATAAAATAAGGAACGATCATGGCGGGGCGGTGACTATGGTTCCTTAGGTCGTATTTGATGGCTGGAAAAGTTTTAGGCGATCGGGGTCCGGGGTTCCCGTGACCACTCGGAAGGCGTGGGCTATAGCAAATGAAAATATGGAATCGCGCGGAATTCTAGGTTTTTTGCCAAAAAATACAAAAACATAGGAACGATCATGGCGGGGCGGTGACTATGGTTCCTTAGGTCGTATTTGATGGTCCGAAAAAACTTTAGGCGATAGGGGTCCGGGGGTCTGGGACCACTCGGAAGGCGTGGGCTATAGCACACGAAAATATGGGAATCGCGCGGAATTCTAGTTTTTTGGCCGAAAGTGCAAAAAATGAGGAACGATCATGGCAGGGCGATGACTATGGTTCCTTAAATCATATTTTATGGCCCGTAAAAATATTAGGCGATCGGGGTCCGTGGTTCCCGTGACCACTTGGAAGGCGTGGGCTATAACACACGAAAATATGGGAATCGGGCAAAATTCTAGTTTTTTGGCCGAAAAATGCAAAAAATGAGGAACGATCATTGCGGGGCGGTGACTATGGTTAATTAGGTCGTATTTGATGGCCGAAAATTTTTTTAGGCGATCCGAGTCCGGAAGGCCCAGCCCACTCGGAAGACGTGGGCTATTTAGCACACGAAAATATGGGAATCACGCGGAATTCTAGATTTTTGGCCGAAAAATGCAAAAATGGGGAACGATCATGGCGGGGCGGTTATTATGGTTCCTTGGGTTGTATTTGATGGCCCGAAAAACTTTTAGGCGATCGGGGTCCGGGGGTACCGGGACCACTTCGAAGGCGTGAGCTATAGCACACGAAAATATGGGAATCGTGCGGAATTCTAGTTTTTTGGCCGAAAAATGCAAAATATTAGCAACGATCATGGCGGGGCGGTGACTATGGTTCCTTAGGTCGTATTTGATGGCCCGGAAAATTTTTAGGCGATCCGAGTCTGGTAGGCCCGGCCCACTCGGAAGGCTTGGGCAATAACACACGAAAATATGGGAATCGGGCGGAATTCTAGTACTTTGGACGTAAAATGCAAAAAATGAGGACCTATCATGGTGGGGCAGTGACTATGGTTCCTTAGCTATGGTTCCTTAGGTCGTATTTGATGGCCCAGAAAAATATTAGGCCACCGGGGTCCGAGGTTCCCGGGACCACTTGGAAGGCGTGGGCTGTAGCACACAAAAATATGGGAATCGAGCAGAATTCTAGGTTTTTTGCCGAAAAATGCAAAAAATGAGGAACGATCATGGCGGGGAGGTGAATATGGTTCCTTAGGTCGTATTTGATGGCCCGGAAAAATTTTAGGCGATCCGAGTCCTGGAGGCCCAACCCACTTGGAAGGCGTGGGCAATAGTAGACGAAAATATGGGAATCACGCGGAATTCTAGTTTTTTGGTAGAAAAATGCAAAAAATGAGGAACGATCATGGCGGGGTGGTTACTATGGTTCCTTGGGTCTTATTTTATGGCCCGAAAACTTTTTGGCAATCGGGGTCCGGGGGTCCCGGGACCACTTGGAAGGCGTGTGCTATAACACACGAAAATATGGGAATCGGGCAGAATTCTAGTTTTTTGGCCGAAAAATGCAAAAAATGAGGAACGATCATGGCGGAACGGTGACTATGGTTCCTTAGGTCGTATTTGATGGCCCGGAAAAAGTTTAGGCGATCCGAGTCCGGGAGACCCGGCCCACTCGGAAGGCGTGGGCTATAGCACACGAAAATATGGGAATCGGGCGGAATATCTAGTTTTTTGGCCGAAAAACACAAAATATGAGTTACGATCATGGCGGGGCGCTGACTATGGTTTCTTAGGTCGTATTTGATGGTCCGGAAAAATTTTAGGCGATCGGGGTCCGGGATTCCCTACCCATTGGGAAGGCGTGGGCAATTATAGCACACGAAAATATGGGAATCGTACGGAATTCTAGTTTTTTAGCCGAAAAATGCAATCAATGAGGAACGATCATGGCCGGGAGGTGAATATGGTTCCTTAGGTCTTATTTGATGGCCCGAATAAAATTTAGATGATCCGAGTCCGGGGGCCCTGGCCCACTCGGAAGGCGTGGGCTATAGCACATGAAAATATGGGAATCAGGCGGAATTCTAGTTTTTTTGCCGGAAATCGCAATAAGTGAGGAACGATCATGGCGGGGCAGTTCCTATGGTTCCTTAGGTCGTATTTGATGGCCCGGAAAAATTTTAGGCGATCGGGGTCCGGGGATCCTGGGACCACTTGGAAAGCGTGGGCTATAGCACATAAAAATACGGGAACCGGGTGGAATTCTAGTTTTTTGGCCGAAAAAAGCGAAAAATGAGGAACGATCATGGCGAGGTGGTGACTATGGTTCCTTAGGTCCTATTTTATGGCCCGAAAAAACTTTAGGCAATCCGTGTACGGGGGCTCGGCCCACTCGGAAGGCATGGGCAATAGCACACAATAATATGGTAATCGGGCGGAATTCTAGTGTTTTGGCCGAAAACTGCATAAAATGAGGAACGATCGTGACGGGGCAGTGACTATGGTTCCTTCGGTCGTATTTGATGGCTGGAAAATTTTTAGGCAATCGGGGTCCGGGGTTCCCGGGACCACTCGGAAGGCGTGGGCTATAGCGAATGAAAATATGGAATCGCGCGGAATTCTAGGTTTTATTTTCCAAAAATTACAAAAACATAGGAACGATCATGGAGGGGCGGTGACTATGGTTCCTTAGGTTGTATTTGATGGTCCGAAAAAACTTTAGGCGATAGGGGTCCGGGGGTTTGGGACCACTCGGAAGGCGTGGGCTATAGCACACGAAAATATGGGAATCGCGCGGAATTCTAGTTTTTTGGCCGAAAAACGCAAAAAATGAGGAACGATCATGGCTGAGCGGTGACTATGGTTCCTTAAATCATATTTTATGGCCCGTAAAAATATTAGGCGATCGGGGTCCGGGGTTCCCGGGACCAATTGGAAGGCGTGGGCTATAACACACGAAAATATGGGAATCGGGCGGAATTCTAGTTTTTTGGCCAAAAAATGCGAAAAATGAGGAACGATCATTGCGGGGCGGTGACTATGGTTCCTTAGCTTGTATTTGACGGCCCAAAAAATTTTTAGGCGATCCGAGTCCGGAAAGCCCGGCCCACTCGGAAGACGTGGGCTATTTAGCACACGAAAATATGGGAATCACGCGAAATTCTACTTTTTTGGCCGAAAAATGCAAAAATGGGGAACGATCATGGCGGGGCGGTTATTATGGTTCCTTGGGTCGTATTTGATGGCCCGGAAAAATTTTAGGCGATCGGGGTCCGGGGGTACCGGGACAACTTGGAAGGCGGCACATGAAAATATGGGAATCGGGCGGAATTCTAGTTTTTTGGCCGAAAAACACAAAATATGAGTAACGATCACGACAGGGCGGTGACTATGGTTTCTTAGGTCGTATTTGATGGTCCAGAAAAATTTTAGGCGATCAGAGTCCGGAAGGCCCGGCCCACTCGGAAGACGTGGGCTATTTAGCACATGAAAATATGGAAATCATGCGGAATTCTACTTTTTTGGCCGAAAAATGCAAAAATGGGGAACGATCATGGCGGGGCGGTTATTATGGTTCCTTGGGTTGTATTTGATGGCCCGGAAAAATTTTAGGCGATCGGGGTCCGGGGGTACCGGGACCAATTGGAAGGCATGAGCTATAGCACACGAAAATATGGGAATCGGGCGGAATTCTAGTCTTTTGGCCGAAAAATGCAAAATATTAGCAACGATCATGGCGGGGCAGTGACTATGGTTCCTTAGGTCGCATTTGATGGCCCGGAAAAATTTTAGGCGATCCGAGTCTAGTAGACCCGGCCCACTCGGAAGGCTTGGGCAATAACACACGAAAATATGGGAATCGGGCGGAATTCTTGTTTTTTGGACGTAAAATGCAGAAAATGAGGACCGATCATGGTGGTGCGGTGACTATGGTTCCTTAGGTCGTATTTGATGGCCCAGAAAAATATTAGGCGACCGGAGTCCGAGGTTCCCGGGACCACTTGGAAGGCGTGGGCTGTAGCACACAAAAATATGGTAATCGAGCGGAATTCTAGGTTTTTGGCCGAAAAATGCAAAATATTAGGAACGATCATGGCGGGGCGGTGAATATGGTTCCTTAGGTCGTATTTGATGGCCCGTAAAAATTTTAGGCGATCCGAGTCTTGGAGGCCTGACCCACTCGGAAGGCGTGGGCAATAGTAGACGAAAATATGGGAATCACGCGAAATTCTAGTTTTTTGGCAGAAAACCGCAAAAAATGAGGAACGATCATGGCGGGGTGGTTACTATGGTTCCTTGGGTCTTATTTTATGGCCCGAAAATTTTTTAGGTGATCGGGGTCCGGGGGTCCCGGGACCACTTGGAAGGCGTGTGTTATAACACACGAAAATATGGGAATCGGGCAGAATTCTAGTTTTTTGGCCGAAAAATGCAAAAAATGAGGAACAATCATGGCGGAATGGTGAATATGGTTCCTTAGGTCGTATTTGATGGCCCAGAAAAAGTTTAGGCGATCCGAGTCCGGGATACCCGGCCCACTCGGAAGGCGTGGGCTATAGCACACGAAAATATGGGAATCGGGCGGAATTCTAGTTTTTTGGCCGAAAAATACAAAATATGAGTAACGATCATGGCGGGGCGGTGACTATGGTTTCTTAGGTCGTATTTGATGGTCCGGAAAAATTTTAGGCGATCGGGGTCCGGGATTCCCTACCCATTGGGAAGGCGTGGGCAATTATAGCACACGAAAATATAGGAATCGTACGGAATTCTAGTTTTTTAGCCGAAAAATGCAAACAATGAGGAACGATCATGGCGGGGAGGTGAATATGGTTCCTTAGGTCTTATTTGATGGTCCGAATAAAATTTAGATGATCCGAGTCCGGGGGGCCGGCCCACTCGGAAGGTGTGGGCTATAACACACGAAAATATGGGAATCAGGCAGAATTCTAGTTTTTTTGCCGGAAATCGCAATAAGTGAGGAATGATCATGGCGGGGCAGTTCCTATGGTTCCTTAGGTCGTATTTGATAGCCCGGATAAATTTTAGGCGATCGGGGTCCGGGGATCTCGGGACCACTTGGAAAGCGTGGGCTATAGCACACAAAAATATGGGAACCGGGCGGAATTCTAGTTTTTTCCCCGAAAAATGCGAAAAATGAGGAACGATCATGGCGAGGTGGTGACTATGGTTCCTTAGGTCCTATTTTATGGCTCGAAAAAACTTTAGGCGAAACGAGTACGGGGAGCTCGGCCCACTCGGAAGGCGTGGCCAATAGCACACAATAATATGGTAATCGGTCGGAATTCTAGTGTTTTGGCCGAAAACTGCATAAAATAAGGAACGATCATGGCGGGGCGGTGACTATGGTTCCTTAGGTCGTATTTGATGGCTGGAAAATTTTTAGGCCATCGGGGTCCGGGGTTCCCGGGACCACTCGGAAGGCGTGGGCTATAGCAAATGAAAATATGGAATCGCGCGGAATTCTAGGTTTTTTGCCAAAAAATACAAAAACATAGGAACGATCATGGCGGGGCGGTGACTATGGTTCCTTAGGTCGTATTTGATGGTCCGGAAAAACTTTAGGCGATAGGGGTCCGGGGGTCTGGGACCACTCGGAAAGCGTGGGCTATAGCACACGAAAATATGGGAATCGCGCGGAATTCTAGTTTTTTGGCCGAAAAACGCAAAAAATGAGGAACGATCATGGCAGGGCGGTGACTATGGTTCCTTAAATCATAATTTATGGCCCATAAAAATATTAGGCGATCGGGGTCCGGGGTTCCCGGGAACACTTGGAAGGCGTGGGCTATAACACACGAAAATATGGGAATCGGGCGGAATTCTAGTTTTTTGGCCGAAAAATGCGAAAAATGAGGAACGATCATTGCGGGGCAGTGACTATGGTTCCTTAGGTCGTATTTGACGGCCCGAAAAAATTTTAGGCGATCCGAGTCTGGAAGGCCCAGCCCACTCGGAAGACGTGGGCTATTTAGCACACGAAAATATGGGAATCACGCGTAATTCTAGGTTTTTGGCCGAAAAATGCAAAAATGGGGAACGATCATGGCGGGGCGGTTATTATGGTTCCTTGGGTCATATTTGATGGCCCGGAAAAATTTTAGGCGATCGGGGTCCGGGGGTACCGGGACCAATTGGAAGGCATGAGCTATAGCACACGAAAATATGGGAATCGGGCGGAATTCTAGTTTTTTGGCCGAAAAATGCAAAATATTAGCAACGATCATGGCGGGGCGGTGACTATGGTTCCTTAGGTCGTATTTGATGGCCCGGAAAAATTTTAGGCGATCCGAGTCTAGTAGACCCGGCCCACTCGGAAGGCTTGGGCAATAACACACGAAAATATGGGAATCGGGCGGAATTCTTGTTTTTTGGACGTAAAATGCAGAAAATGAGGACCGATCATGGTGGGGCGGTGTCTATGGTTCCTTAGGTCGTATTTGATGGCCTAGAAAAATATTAGGCGACCGGGGTCCGAGGTTCCCGGGACCACTTGGAAGGCGTGGGCTGTAGCACACAAAAATATGTGAATCGAGGGGAATTTTAGGTTTTTGGCCGAAAAATGCAAAAAATGAGGAACGATCATGGCGGGGCGGTGAATATGGTTCCTTAGGTCGTATTTGATGGCCCGAAAAATTTTAGGCGATCCGAGTCCTGGAGGCCCGACCCACTCGGAAGGTGTGGGCAATAGTAGACGAAAATATGGGAATCACGCGGAATTCGAGTTTTTTGGCAGAAAAACGCAAAAAATGAGGAACGATCATGGTGGGGTGGTTACTATGGTTCCTTGGGTCTTATTTTATGGCTCGAAAATTTTTTAGGCGATCGGGGTCCGGGGGTCCCGGGACCACTTGGAAGGCGTGTGCTATAACACACACGAAAATATGGGAATCGGGCAGAATTCTAGTTTTTTGGCCAAAAAATGCAAAAAATGAGGAACGATCATGGCGGAACGGTGACAATGGTTCCTTAGGTCGTATTTGATGGCCCGGAAAAAGTTTAGGCGATCCGAGTCCGGGAGACCCGGCCCACTCGGAAGGCGTGGGCTATAGCACACGAAAATATGGGAATCGGGCGGAATTCTAGTTTTTTGGCCGAAAAACACAAAATATGAGTAACGATCATGGCGGGGCGGTGACTATGGTTTCTTAGGTCGTATTTGATGGTCCGGAAAAATTTTAGGCGATCGGGGTCCGGGATTCCCTACCCATTGGGAAGACGTGGGCAATTATAGCACACGAAAATATGGGAATCGTACGGAATTCTAGTTATTTAGCCGAAAAATGCAAACAATGAGGAACGATCATGGCGAGGAGGTGAATATGGTTCCTTACGTCTTATTTGATGGCCTGAATAAAATTTAGATGATCCGAGTCCGGGGGGCCCGACCCACTCGGAAGGTATGGGCTATAGCACACGAAAATATGGGAATCGGGCGGAATTCTAGTTTTTTTGCCGGAAATCGCAATAAGTGAGGAACGATCATGGCGGGGCAGTTCCTATGGTTCCTTAGGTCGTATTTGATGGCTCGGAAAAATTTTAGGCGATCGGGGTCCGGGGATCCCGGGACCACTTGGAAAGCGTGGGCTATAGCACACAAAAATATGGGAACCGGGCGGAATTCTAGTTTTTTGGCCGAAAAATGCGAAACATGAGGAACGATCATGGCGAGGTATTGACTATGGTTCCTTAGGTCCTATTTTATGGCCCGAAAAAACTTTAGGCGATCCGAGTACGGGGGGCTCGGCCCACTCGGAAGGCGTGGGCAATAGCATACAATAATATGGTAATCGGGCGGAATTCTAGTGTTTTGGCCGAAAACTGCATAAAATTAGGAACGATCATGGCGGGGCGGTGACTATGGTTCCCTAGGTCGTATTTGATGGCTGGAAAAGTTTTAGGCGATCGGGGTCCGGGGTTCCCGTGACCACTCGGAAGGCGTGGGCTATAGCAAATGAAAATATGGAATCGCGCGGAATTCTAGGTTTTTTGCCAAAAAATACAAAAACATAGGAACGATCATGGCGGGGCGGTGACTATGGTTCCTTAGGTCGTATTTGATGGTCCGAAAAAACTTTAGGCGATAGGGGTCCGGGGGTCTGGGACCACTCGGAAGGCGTGGGCTATAACACACAAAAATATGGGAATCGCTCGGAATTCTAGTTTTTTGGCCGAAAAACGCAAAAAATGAGGAACGATCATGGCAGGGCGGTGACTATGGTTCCTTAAATCATATTTTATGGCCCGTAAAAATATTAGGCGATCGGGGTCCGGGGTTCCCGGGACCACTTGGAAGGCGTGGGCTATAACACACGAAAATATGGGAATCGGGCGGAATTCTAGTTTTTTGGCCGAAAAATGCAAAAAATGAGGAACGATCATTGCGGGGCGGTGACTATGGTTCCTTAGGTCATATTTGACGGCCCAAAAATTTTTAGGCGATCCGAGTCTGGAAGGCCCAGCCCACTCGGAAGACGTGGGCTATTTAGCACACGAAAATATGGGAATCACGCGTAATTCTAGGTTTTTGGCCGAAAAATGCAAAAATGGGGAACGATCATGGCGGGGCGGTTATTATGGTTCCTTGGGTCGTATTTGTTGGCCTGGAAAAATTTTAGGCGATCGGGGTCCGGGGGTACCGGGACCACTTGGAAGGCGTGAGCTATAGCACACGAAAATATGGGAATCGGGCGGAATTCTAATTTTTTGGCCGAAAAATGCAAAATATTAGCAACGATCAAGGCGGGGTGGTGACTATGGTTCCTTAGGTCGTATTTGATGGCCCGGAAAAATTTTAGGTGATCCGAGTCTGGTAGGCCCGGCCCACTCGGAAGGCTTGGGCAATAACACACGAAAATATGGGAATCGGGCGGAATTCTTGTTTTTTGGATGTAAAATGCAAAAAATGAGGACCGATCATGGTGGGGCGGTGACTATGGTTCCTTAGGTCGTATTTGATGGCCTAGAAAAATATTAGGCGACCGGGGTCCGAGGTTCCCGGGACCACTTGGAAGGCGTGGGATGTAGCACACCAAAATATGGGAATCGAGGGGAATTCTAGGTTTTTGGCCGAAAAATGCAAAAAATGAGGAACGATCATGGCGGGGCGGTGAATATGGTTCCTTAGGTCGTATTTGATGGCCCGGAAAAATTTTAGGCGATCCGAGTCCTGGAGGCCCGACCCACTCGGAAGGTGTGGGCAATAGTAGACGAAAATATGGGAATCACGCGGAATTCGAGTTTTGTGGCAGAAAAACGCAAAAAATGAGGAACGATCATGGCGGGGTGGTTACTATGGTTCCTTGGGTCTTATTTTATGGCTCGAAAATTTTTAGGCGATAGGGGTTCGGGGGTCCCGGGACCACTTGGAAGGCGTGTGCTATAACACACGAAAATATGGGAATCGGGCAGAATTCTAGTTTTTTGGCCAAAAAATGCAAAAAATGAGGAACGATCATGGCGGAAGGGTGACAATGGTTCCTTAGGTCGCATTTAATGGCCCGGAAAAAGTTTAGGCGATCCGAGTCCGGGATACCCGGCCCACTCGGAAGGCGTGGGCTATAGCACACGAAAATATGGGAATCGGGCGGAATTCTAGTTTTTTGGCCGAAAAACACAAAATATGAGTAACGATCATGGCGGGGCGGTGACTATGGTTTCTTAGGTCGTATTTGATGGTCCGGAAAAATTTTAGGCGATCGGGGTCCGGGATTCCCTACCCATTGGGAAGGCGTGGGCAATTATAGCACACGAAAATATGGGAATCGTACGGAATTTTAGTTTTTTAGCCGAAAAATGCAAACAATGAGGAACGATCATGGCGGGGAGGTGAATATGGTTCCTTAGGTCTTATTTGATGGCCCGAATAAAATTTAGATGATCCGAGTCCGGGGGCCCGGCCCACTCGGAAGGTGTGGGCTATAACACACGAAAATATGGGAATCGGGCAGAATTCTAGTTTTTTTGCCGGAAATCGCAATAAGTGAGGAACGATCATGGCAGGGCAGTTCCTACGGTTCCTTAGGTCGTATTTGATGGCCCGGAAAAATTTTAGGCGATCGGGGTCTGGGGATCTCGGGACCACTTGGAAAGCGTGGGCTATAGCACACAAAAATATGGGAACCGGGCGGAATTCTAGTTTTTTGGCCGAAAAATGCGAAAAATGAGGAACGATCATGGCAAGGTATTGACTATGGTTCCTTAGGTCCTATTTTATGGCCCGAAAAAACTTTAGGCGATCCGAGTACGGGGGGCTCGGCCCACACGGAAGGCGTGGGCAATAGCATACAATAATATGGTAATCGTTCGGAATTCTAGTGTTTTGGCCGAAAACTGCATAAAATTAGGAATGATCATGGAGGGGCGGTGACTATGGTTCCCTAGGTCGTATTTGATGGCTGGAAAAGTTTTAGGCGATCGGGGTTCCCGTGACCACTCGGAAGGCGTGGGCTATAGCAAATGAAAATATGGAATCGCGCGGAATTCTAGGTTTTTTGCCAAAAAATACAAAAACATAGGAACGATCATGGCGGGGCGGTGACTATGGTTCCTTAGGTCGTATTTGATGGTCCGAAAAAACTTTAGGCGATAGGGGTCCGGGGGTCTGGGACCACTCGGAAGGCGTGGGCTATAGCACACGAAAATATGGGAATCGCTCGGAATTCTAGTTT
>NW_027174896.1:0-35878 GCF_000390325.3 Nicotiana tomentosiformis
ATGTTCCAATTCTTCCTTCCAATAGAAAGATTACCATTACCATCTCAAGGAAATGATTACCCATGTTCCAACCTTTCATCGTTGAAACCTAAGTGGCATGAACCACCATCATCAACACAATATTGCCTTGAAAGCTCTACAACAGCTCTGGCAGCTAGGCTTGCATGTTCTGCAAACTCAGCCGCTGCTTGAGCAATAGGGATAGCATCCTTAAATTTCATGTTCCAATTCTGCTTTCCTATAGAAACATTACCATTACCATCTCCAGGAAATGCTTACCCATAGTCCAACCTTTCATCCTTGAAACCTAAGTGGCATGAACCACCATCATCAACACAAAATTGCCTTGAAAGTTCTCCAACAGCTCTGGCCGCTAGGCTTGCATGTTCTCCAAACTCAGCCGCTACTTGAGCAGCAGAGGTAGCATCCTTAAATTTCATGTTCCAATACTGCATGCCAATAGAACAATTACCATTACCATCTCAAGCAAATGATTGCCCATGTTCCAACTTTTCATCCTTGAAACCTAAGTGGCATGAACCACCATCATCCACACAATATTACCTTCAAAGTTCTATAAAGGCTCTGGCAGCTAGGCTGGCATGTTCTGCAAACTCAGCCGCTGCTTGAGCAACAGAGATAGCATCCTTAAATTTCATGTTCCAATTCTGCCTACCAATAGAAAAATTACGATTACCATCTCTAGGAAATGATTGCCCATGTTCCAACCTTTAATCCTTGAAACCTAAGTGGCATGAACCACCATCATCAACACAAAATTGCCTTGAAAGTTCTCCAATAGCTCTGGCCGCTAGGCTTGCATGTTTGTCACGCCCCAAACCTAGGAGCGAAACCAGCACTCGGTGCCTCACCTAATCTGGCGTACCATATTGCGACTAAGGGACTCTGAACATATAATGTCATACTTTGGCCATGGGGCCACCTTGCAAGACAATTTGCGAAGCAAAATATAAAAATGAATGGAAACTAGCGCTAACTAAACATCAATATAAAGCTAGGCCGACAAGGCCGTCATAGCTACTACAGCTGACAACCACCAATTTATACAAACCCAACATACAACACTAACCAACAGGATATGTCTACAAGCCTCTACTGATAGATGTACTGTGATCGGAACAGGGCCCCGACCTACCCATAACATATATACAGATATACATTAGATGTACACAAAACTCTAGACCTGGCAACTCCGAAAGACGTGGAGCTTACCGATCAGGCGGAACTCGGGAAACACCTACTGAGGAGGTCTACCCGTCTGTCTGTCTGAAACTGCACGCATGAAATGCAGCGCCCCCAGAAAAGGGACGTCAGTACGAAATAATGTACCGAGTATGTAAGGCAATAAAATAACTTAAAGCTGAAACTGAACTGATAATATGATAACTGAAATTAACTGGGAGTCAAAGATGGTCTGGAGATATACTTACGTTCTGATACTGACTCAACTCTCTCAATATATTAAGTAAAATAAATGTCCGGCCCTATAAGGTTCGGTACGTGTAACTGCTCGGCCATAGTAGGCTCGCTCATAAGCGCTCGGCCATACTGGGCATCTGTACCTCGGCCATCCTGGAATCGCTCATAGGCGCTCGGCCACAGTAGGCTTGATATATATAACTTACCATCTGATCAGAGGTTGCCCAATAGGGGCCTGCCCACCGATTATAGCTCGATGGTGGTGCAAATACTATAATATTGTGTGTATATATATATAGACCCTCTGCTCTCTTGACTGAATAAAGACAAAACTAAACTGAATATGAAGTCTCGATAAGGAATAATATTGTAACTTATGAGACTAGAATAATGTGAATAAATTCATGAATACGAACTTCTCTTTATGTCTCATTATTAACACATGTAGCTACGAGATCATGCCAAAATGAAGGAAGGGATTAGCCTTAACATACCTTATCACAATCTTCCCAATCACCAAGTTGAACTCACCTCTTTGCACCTTAATCTACAAGAATGATAATAATACTATCGTTAAGTTACGAGAGGTACAACTATCGCACAACGAACGACAAACTTATTTTATATTAAAACGGGCAGCATCTCCCCTATAATCCTTATTCCTCCAAATTCAAGATAACACCAACAATACAAGAACAGAACAATAACAACATAAATACATCATTTTCCATCCCTATATACGCCATCAAACACTACAAAACAGCCCAACACACCCCAATCTCTTCATACTCAAAACGACCACCGTAGTAGTGTCAAACGACCCGGAAATGTTATGACGAACGACCAGCCAACCACCCTACATTTATATGGTGTTTCTACACCCCCTTCCTCCTCCAAAACTCCACAAAACAGTAGTAAAACACGCAGCCCAACAGCAGCACAAAACAGTCCACAAAACAGTCCGCTACAAGTGAATAACTCGAACTCACGGCTTCCGATCACCGTCCCGTGAGTTCTTACAAGTATAGAACGACTTGCCATGAATTTATAGAAGAACAAATGGATGAAAGAGAGCAGTAAACTCACCTTATTTGTTGGATAACTCAGCTCCTATCTTGGTCCTTTCAAACTTTAGGTTTTACCTCTAATTAGAACTTAAAAGGGAGAGAAAATCAATTAGGGTTTGTGGAAAATTTTTGGGAGGATTCTTTGTAGAGCTTATGTCTGGTTATTATGCTCTATTTTAAGTCTAATATATGAAGAAAATGGGCCTTTAAAAGGCCTCTTTGGACGACCCGAAATGGTCCATTTTTGGGCTTTCATTTAAGCAAGTAGGTGACACACCTACTTGTCACCTATTAGCTTGCGCAGTATCGCAAAAATGCCCATAGCTCTCTACTCCGATGTCGTATTGACAAACGGTCTAATGAGTTGGAAAATAGACTCATAGATCTTTAATTTGATGGGTGTAACACCCCATAACTCTAAGTATATTGGGAGAAAATTGCAGTTACATTTGACCCAAAGTTTCAGTAAAACTTATGAATGTAACTTGTGATGACTTTCATCGACTTTTGTTCCACAACTCGCTTGACTTAAAAACATAACACACGAATGTCATACGACTAATATAAATCATAACATAATCTCTTTATCATGTTAATCACCCTAGTCTCACCCCAAAGGTACATGTTATAACATTCCCAACTTGTCGACTTTCGACGAAACATTGTTTTATTCAATTGCTTTAGCTTCTGAACTGTCCAACCCTCTTTGTACTTGTTGTTCATGATCTTCAATATTTGTAACCTCATAGGTAACATGATTAACTTACTTTATATACTTTTAAATATTATCTGATTTTTGGTCCTACATTAGTTTGCTTACGACGCATTTTTACGTACAAAAATATAGGGTGTAACATCACTCCCCCCTTGGGAACATTCGTCCTCGAATGTTTACTCTTAGAGGCTTTGGAAAATTTTGCCAGAGTATCCTTCGTACACTAGGTTAAAACCAACCTGCACGCAGCCAGAAAACATACTATGCATGCCACACATGGCCAATCCTTATAAATAGCAGCAATTTGCCTCACCGACCGTAAATCATAAATATTGAAAGTGAAAAATAAAAGCTTACCTGATGACCTGCTAGCCTACATAGAGCTATGTTGTAGCATCCCATCTCGAACCATATCTTCAGTTTGAAATAGGTGGGGGTATTTAGACTTCATTTCTTTCTCCGATTCCCACGTCATCTCTTCTACATTCTTGCTCCTCCATAAAACCTTCACAGAAGCTACCTCCTTATTTCGTAGCTTGCGGATTTGTCGGTCTAGGATGGCAACTGGAATTTCCTCGTATGACAAGTCCTCTGTAATCTGTACATCATCTGTGGGCACCACTCGGGTAGGATCGCCAATGCACTTCCGTAGCATAGATACGTGAAAAACCGGATGGACAGACTCCAATTCTGAGGGCAACTCTAACTCATAAGCTACTTGGCCCACTCTCCGAATGATCCTATAAGGCCCAATATACCGTGGGCTAAGCTTGCCTTTCTTGCCAAACCTCATCACGCCCTTCATAGGTGATACCTTTAAGAATACCCAGTCATTAATCCTGAACTCTAAGTCTCGTCGCCGCACGTCAGAATATGACTTCTGACGACTCTGAGCTGTCAACAGTCGCTCCCGGATAAGCTTTACTTTCTCTATGGCCTGTTGAACCAGGTCTGGCCCATATAACCCAGATTCCCCAACATCAAACCACCCTATAGGAGATCTGCACTTACGCCCATACAAAGCCTCGTACGGAGCCATCTGAATACTGGAGTGGTAACTGTTATTATATGCAAACTCGATAAGAGGTAGATGTTCATCCCAACTTCTTTTAAAATCCAACACACATACTTGTAACATATCCTCGAGCGTCTGAATTGTGCGCTCGGCTTGTCCATCAGTCTGTGGATGAAAAGCTGTGCTGAGATTCACCTGAGTCCCTAGACCTCTTTGAAATGACCTCCAAAAATGTGCTGTAAACTGAGCCCCACGGTCAGATATAATAGAAACCGGTACTCCGTGTAGCTGCACTATCTCCTTAATATATAACTTTGCATAATCTTCTGCTGTATAAGTAGATCTGACCGGTAGGAAGTGAGCTAATTTCGTGAGCCTATCGACTATCACCCATATGGAATCGAACTTACGATTAGAACGAGGTAAACCCATGATAAAGTCCATGTTTATCGCCTCCCATTTCCATGTTGGGATCTCTATAGTCTGCATTAGCCCTCCGGGCTTCTGGTGTTCTACCTTCACTTGCTGGCAACTAGTACATTGGGCGACAAACTCAGCAATGTTCTTCTTCATATCATTCCACCAGTACATATCCTTAATGTCATGATACATCTTCGTCGATCCAGGATGGATGGAATACCATGAATAATGTGCCTCTGACATAATCCTGTCTCGTAGCCCTGCTACATCTGGAACACACAAACGACCCTTGTATCTGAGAACCCCATCTCCCTTGAGCTCTAACAATGGCTTCTTTTGCTGCGGAACTCGCTCTCTCAACTCGACCAACTCTGGGTCCTCGTACTGCCTTTCCTTGACTTCAGCTATGAGGGATGATTTTGCAGTGTTTTGGAGTACAACTCCACCATCCTCAGAATCTACTAACCGAACCCCAACGAAGCCAATTGATGAATCTCTCTAGCTAATTGTCTTTTCTCAGGCTCTACATGTGCTAAGCTACCCATAGATAGGCGACTTAAGGCATCTGCTACAACATTAGCTTTCCCTGGATGGTAGAGAATGTTAACATCGTAATCTTTCAATAACTCAAGCCATCGCCTCTGTCGCAAATTCAACTCTTTCTGCTTGAAAATATATTGTAGGCTTTTATGATCAGTAAATACATCAACATGAACACCATATAAATAATGCCGCCATATCTTAAGTGCATGGACAACTGCAGCTAACTCGAGGTCGTGGGTCGGATAATTCCTCTCGTGCTTCCTCAACTGCCTTGAAGCATACGCAATTACCTTCCCATGTTGCATCAGGACACATCCTAACCCGACACCTGATGCATCACAATACACGGCATAACCCTCTAGACCCTCTGGAAGTGTTAGAACTGGAGCTGAGGTCAACCTATTCTTAAGCTCTTGGAAACTCCGCTCGCAAGCCTCTGTCCATTGAAACTTAGTTTCTTTCTGTGTCAACTTCGTCAATGGTGCCGAAAGGGAAGAAAAACCCTCTACGAACCTCCGATAGTATCCTGCTAAGCCTAGAAAGCTATGAACCTCTGTCGGAGTGGTAGGTCTAGGCCAAGATTTCACGGCCTCAATCTTCTGAGTGTCTACCTTTATCCCTTCATCTGATACAATATGCCCCAAGAATGCTACAGACTTCAACCAGAACTTACATTTAGAAAACTTAGCATACAACTTACGATCACGGAGGGTTTGGAGTATCGCTCGCAGGTGGTCCGCATGCTCATCCTCTGAACGGGAATAAACCAGAATATCATCAATAAATACTATCAAGAACAGATCTAAAAATGGCCGGAATAGGCTATTCATCAAGTCCATAAATATGGCGGGTGCATTAGTCAACCCAAAGGACATGACAAGGAACTCGAAGTGGCCGTATCGGGTCCTGAAGGCTGTCTTCGGAATATTTTTTTCCCGAACTCTGACCTGGTGGTACCCCGACCTCAAATCTATCTTTGAAAAGCATCTAGCTCCCTGCAACTGATCAAACTAGTCATCGATCCTTGGAAGTGGATACTTATTCTTAATAGTTACCTTGTTCAGCTGCCTATAATCGATACACATCCTCAGTGAGCCGTCTTTCTTCCGCACAAATAGTACCGGTGCACCCCAAGGTGAGGTACTGGGCCTAATGTAACCTTTCTCCAGCAAATCTTTTAACTGCTCCTTCAACTCCTTCAATTCGGCAGGTGCCATTCTATACGGAGGGATGGATATTGGTTGAGTTCCTGGAAGCAAAAATCGATGCTAAAATCAATCTCTCGCTCTGGAGGAATACCTGGAAGCTCATCTGGAAACACATCTGCATACTCTTTGACTACGGGAATAGACTGAAGTATAGGTATCTCAGCATCTGTATCTCTAACTCGCACAATATGATAAATGCACCCTTTTGCGATCATTTTCCTCGCCTTCAGATAGGAAATAAACCTACCTCTGGGTGTTGCTGTATTACCTACCCATTCAAGGACTGGCTCACCCGAAAAATGAAATATGACTGCCTTTGCTTGGCAATCAACTGTGGCATAGCAAGCTGCCAACCAGTCCATGCCCATGATAGCATCAAAATCCATCATCACTAGCTCAACTAGGTCAGCTGAGGTCTGATGACTACAAATTGTCACCGTACAACCTCGGTAAACCCGTCTAGCAATAATCGATTCTCCGACCGGTGTAGATACCGCAAAAGGATCACTTAGTATTTCAGGCACTATACCAAACTTCCTCGCGACAAATGGGGTAATATATGATAAAGTAGATCCTGGGTCTATCAAAGCATAAGCATCGTGAGAGCAAATGGTTAATATACCTGTCACAACGTCTGGTGAAGACTCCTGGTCCTGTCGACCCGCTAAAGCATAGATACGGTTCTGATTACCACTTGAACTGGAACCTCTACCTCTGCCTCGACCTCTACCAGCTGAAGACTGAGACTCGCACCTTGAAGGATGCACGGACATAGATGATCCTGTTGCTGAACTCGCTGGTTGTGCCATTCCCCCAGAATCTCTATTTGGGCAATCTCGCATCATATGCCCCGGACGCCCACATGTATAACAAGCATCAGAACCTGCTCGGCATTGACCCAAGTGTCCTCTACCACAGATGTCACACCGCGGAGGAAATGACCATGTCTGCGCAGAACCTCATTGTCACTGCAAACCCGACACCCGTGAGCTCTCACCTGGTCCTGACTGAGTATAGCGGTCATACCTGTAACCCTGTAACTGAGGTGGCGGAGGCCTAGGTGGCCGTCCGAAGTACTGGGTCCTATAACTACCCTGAGATTGCTCCTGAGACCTGGGAAATCTCATCCTCTTACGTTGCCCTTGCTCAGCCCTCTCTGTACCCTGCTGCCGATGCCTACCCCTTTCTATATTCTGGGCGAATGCCTGAATCCGGGAGATATCCATACTATCCTGCAATGCAGCGGTGGCACATGCCTCGGTTAACTCTGGGGCTAACCCTGCTATAAACCTGTGAATCCTGTCCCACATAGTAGCAACAATGGATGGTGCATATCTGGCCAATGAGTCAAAACGGAAACTATACTCTCGAACACTTATATTACCCTGCTTGAGGGATAGAAACTGATCGACTCGAGCCTGTCGGATCTCCCGCGGTAAGTACTGGTCAAGGAAGGCATCTGAAAAATTCTCCCAAATAGCTGGAGGTGCATCACGTCCCCTGGACCTCTCCCATCCCTCGTACCAAAGGATGGCTATATCTCGGAGTCGAAAAGCTGCTAGCTCAACTGCCTCTTTCTCTGTGGCATGTATAACACGAAAGATCCTGTGAAGCTTATCTATGAAATCCTGCGGGTCCTCCCTCTGATCTGTCCCCGTGAACTCTGGGGGACTCAAAGCAATAAACTCTCGGACCCTTGAACTCCCAGACCCCTCAGAAGTTCCTGCACTAGCTGATGCCCTAGCCTGTTGCTGGGTAGCTACCAACTGTGTCAACAAATGCACCGCACTTCTCAAGTCCTGATCTAATGGAAGTGGTGGGGGAACTGGATGTGCGGTTTCTCTAGGAATCTCCGCAGTTGGTGGAGGAGCCGGTAATGGCTGAGTAGGGGTCTCCCCTTGAGCCTCAGACTGGGCCCCATCTACTGGGGGTACCCTGCTGGTCCCCTCACCTACTGCTGTATCTCTCCTCTGGCTAGCCGTAGTCTTCCTAGTCACCGTCATCTGTGCATGCAAACACCAACACAAGTTTAATTCAAATTTCCTATAACTCAGTTCTATAGCACGATTTAGATTTCAAAGAAGGGTAACCAACTCCTAAATGCCCTGTAGTTCCTTGCTTATATAATGTGGTGCACAACACATCTATAAACAAGACCCTACTAGACACGGCTTGTAGACTCCCTAGGATAGAACTGCTCTGATACCAAGTTTGTCACGCCCTAAACCTAGGAGCGAAACCAGCACTCGGTGCCTCACCTAATATGGCGTACCATATTGCGACTAAGGGACTCTGAACATATAATGTCATACTTTGGCCATGGGGCCACCTTGCAAGACAATTTGCGAAGCAAAATATAAAAATGAATGGAAACAAGCGCTAACTAAACATCAATATAAAGCTAGGCCGACAAGGCCGTCATAGCTACTACAGCTGACAACCACCAATTTATACAAACCCAACATACAACACTAACCAACAGGATATGTCTACAAGCCTCTACTGATAGATGTACTGTGATCGGAACAGGGCCCCGACCTACCCATAACATATATACAGATATACATAAGATATACACAAAACTCTAGACGTGGCAACTCCGAAAGACGTGGAGCTTACCGATCAGGCGGAACTCGGGAAACACCTACTGAGGAGGTCTACCCGTCTGTCTGTCTCAACCTGCACGCATGAAATGCAGCGCCCCCAGAAAAGGGACGTCAGTACGAAATAATGTACCCAGTATGTAAGGCAATAAAATAACTGAAAGATGAAACTGAACTGATTATATGATAACTGAAATTATCTGGGAGTCAAAGATGGTCTGGAGATATACTTACGTGCTGATACTGACTCAACTCTCTCAATATATTAAGTGAAATAAATGTCCGGCCCTATAAGGTTCGGTACGTGTAACTGCTCGGCCGTAGTAGGCTCGCTCATAAGCGCTCGGCCATACTGGGCATCTGTACCTCGGCCATCTTGGGCTCGCTCATAGGTGCTCGGCCACAGTAGGCTCGATATATATAACTTACCATCTGATCAGAGGTTGCCCAATAGGGGCCTGCCCACCGATTATAGCTCGATGGTGGTGCAAATACTATAATATTGTGTATATATATATATATATATATAGACCCTCTGCTCTCTTGACTGAATAAAGACAAAACTAAACTGAATATGAAGTCTCGATAAGAAATAATATTGTAACTTATGAGACTAGAATAATGCGAATAAATTCATGAATACGAACTTCTCTTTATGTCTCATTATTAACACATGTAGCTACGAGATCATGCCAAAATGAAGGAAGGGATTAGCCTTAACATACTTTATCACAATCTTCCCAATCACCAAGTTGAACTCACCTCTTTGCACCTTAATCTACAAGAATGATAATAATACTATCGTTAAGTTACGAGAGGTACAACTATCGCACAACGAACGACAAACTTATTTTGTATTAAAACGGGCAGCATCTCCCCTATAATCCTTATTCCTCCAAATTCAAGATAACACCAACAATACAAGAACAGAACAATAACAACATAAATACATCATTTTCCAGCACTATATACGCCATCAAACACTACAAAACAGCCCAACACACCCCAATCTCTTCATACTCAAAACGACCACCGTAGTAGTGTCAAACGACCCGGAAATGTTATGACGAACGACCAGCCAACCACCCTACATTTATATGGTGTTTCTACACCCCCTTCCTCCTCCAAAACTCCACAAAACAGTAGTAAAACACGCAGCCCAACAGCAACACAAAACAGTCCACAAAACAGTCCGCTACAAGTGAATAACTCGAACTCACGGCTTCCGATCACCGTCCCGTGAGTTCTTACAAGTATAGAACGACTTGCCATGAATTTATAGAAGAACAAATGGATGAAAGAGAGCAGTAAACTCACCTTATTTGTTGGATAACTCAGCTCCTATCTTGGTCCTTCAAACTTTAGGTTTTACCTCTAATTAGAACTTGAAAGGGAGAGAAAATCAATTAGGGTTTGTGGAAAATTTTTGGGAGGATTCTTTGCAGAGCTTATGTCTGGTTATTATGCTCTATTTTAAGTCTAATATATGAAGAAAATGGGCCTTTAAAAGGCCTCTTTGGACGACCCGAAATGGTCCATTTTTGGGCTTTCATTTAAGCAAGTAGGTGACACACCTACTTGTCACCTATCAGCTTGCGCAGTATCGCAACAATGCCCATATCTCTCTACTCCGATGTCGTATTGACAAACGGTCTAATGAGTTGGAAAATAGACTCATAGATCTTTAATTTGATGGATGGAACACCCCATAACTCTAATTATATTGGAAGAAAATGGCAGTTACATTTGACCAAAAGTTTCAGTAAAACTTATGAATGTAACTTGTGATGACTTTCATCGACTTTTGTTCCACAACTCGCTTGACTTAAAAACATAACACACGGATGTCATACGACTAATATAAATCATAACATAATCTCTTTATCATGTTAATCACCATAGTCTCACCCCAAAGGTACATGTTATAACATTCCCAACTTGTCGACTTTCGACGAAACATTGTTTTATTCAATTGCTTTAGCTTCTGAACTGTCCAACCCTCTTTGTACTTGTTGTACATGATCTTCAATATTTGTAACCTCATAGGTAACATGATTAACTTACTTTATATACTTTTAAATATTATCTCATTTTTGGTCCTACATTAGTTTGCTTACGACGCATTTTTACGTACAAAAATATAGGGTGTAACAATGTTCTCCAAACTCAGTCGCTGCTTGAGCAGCAGAGGTAGCATCCTTAAATTTCATGTTCCATACTGCATGCCAACAGAACAATTACCATTACCATCTCATGGAAATGATTGTCCATGTTCCAACTTTTCATCCTTGAAACCTAAGTGGCTTGAACCACCATCATCAACACAATATTACCTTCAAAGTTCTACAATAGCTCTGGCAGCTAGGCTTGCATGTTCTGCAAACTCAGCCGCTGCTTGAGCAACAGAGATAGCATCCTTAAATTTCATGTTCCAATTCTGCCTACCAATAGAAAAATTACGATTACAATCTCCAGGAAATGATTGCCCATGTTCCAACCTTTCATCCTTGAAACCTAAGTGGCATGAACCACCATCATCAACACAAAATTGCCTTGAAAGTTCTCCAATAGCTCTGGCCGCTAGGCTTGCATGTTCTCCAAACTCAGTCGCTGCTTGAGCAGCAGAGGTAGCATCCTTAAATTTCATGTTCCATACTGCATGCCAACAGAACAATTACCATTACCATCTCAAGGAAATGATTGCCCATGTTCCAACCTTTTATCCTTGAAACCTAAGTGGCATGAACCACCATCATCAACACAATATTGCCTTGAAAGTTCTACAACATCTCTGGCAGCTAGGCTTGCATGTTCTGCAAGCTCAGCCGCTGCTTGAGCAACAGAGATAGCATCCTTAAATTTCATGTTCCAATTCTGCCTTCCTATAGAAAAATTACCATTACCATCTCCAGGAAATGCTTGCCCATGTTCCAACTTTTCATCTTTGAAACTTAAGTGGCATGAACCACCATCATCAACACAAAATTGCCTTGAAAGTTCTACAACAGCTCTAGCAGCTAGGCTTGTATGTTCTGCAAACTCAGTCACTAATTGAGCAGCAGAGATAGCATCCTTAAATTTCATGTTCCAATTTTGCCTTTCAATCGAAAAATTACCATTACCATCTCCAGGAAATGCTTACCCATGTTCCAACCTTTCATCCTAGAAACCTAAGTGGCATGAACCACCATCATCAACACAATATTTCCTTGAAAGTTCTACAACAGCTCTGGCAGCTAGGCTTGCATGTTGTGCAAACTCAGTCGCTGCTTGAGCAACAGAGATAGCATCCTTAAATTTCATGTTCCAATTCTGCCTTCCTATAGAAACATTACCATTACCATCTCCAGGAAATGCTTACCCATATTCCAACCTTTCATCCTTGAAACCCAAGTGGCATGAACCACCATCATCAACACAAAATTGCCTTGAAAGTTCTCCAACAGCTCTGGCCGCTAGGCTTGCATGTTCTCAAAACTCAGCCGCTACTTGAGCAGCAGAGGTAGCATCCTTAAATTTCATGTTCCAATACTGCATGCCAACAGAACAATTACCATTACCATCTCAAGGAAATTATTGCCCATGTTCCAACTTTTCATCCTTGAAACCTAAGTGGCATGAACCACCATCATCAACACAATATTACCTTCAAAGTTCTACAACAGCTCTGGCAGCTAGGCTTGCATGTTCTGCAAACTCAGCCGCTGCTTGAGCAATTGAGATAGCATCCTTAAATTTCATGTTCCAATTCTGCCTTCCTATAGAAAAATTACCATTACCATCTCCAGGAAATGCTTACCCATATTCCAACCTTTCATCCTTGAAACCTAAGCGGCATGAACCACCATCATCAACACAAAATTGCCTTGAAAGTTCTCCAACAGCTCTGGCCGCTAGGATTGCATGTTCTCAAAACTCAGCCGCTGCTTGAGCAGCAGAGGTAGCATCCTTAAATTTCATGTTCCAATACTGCATGCTAACAGAACAATTACCATTACCATCTCAAGGAAATGATTGCCCATGTTCTAGCCTTTCATCATTGAAACCTAAGTGGCATGAACCACCATCATCAACACAATATTGCCTTGAAAGCTCTATAACAGCTCTGGCAGCTAGGCTTGCATGTTCTGCAAATCAGCCGCTGCTTGAGCAACAGAGATAGCATCCTTAAATTTCATGTTCCAATTCTGCCTTCCAATAGAAAAATTACCATTACCATCTCCAGGAAATGCTTACCCATGTTCCAACCTTTCATCCTAGAAACCTAAGTGGCATGAACCACTATCATCAACAAAATATTGCCTTTAAAGCTCTACAACAGCTCTGGCAGCTACGCTTGCATATTCTCCAAACTCAGCCGCTGCTTGAGCAGCAGAGCTAGCATCCTTAAATTTCATGTTCCAATACTGCATGCCAACAGAACAATTACCTTTACCATCTCAAGGAAATGATTGCCCATGTTCCAACCTTTCATCCTTGAAACCTAAGTGGTATGAACCACCATCATCAACACAATATTTCCTTGAAAGTTCTACAACAGCTCTGGCAGCTAGGCTTGCATGTTGTGCAAACTCAGTCGCTGCTTGAGCAACAAAGATAGCATCCTTAAATTTCATGTTCCAATTCTGCCTTCCTACAGAAACATTACCATTACCATCTCCAAGAAATGCTTACCCATATTCCAACCTTTCATCCTTGAAACCCAAGTGGCATGAACCACCATCATCAACACAAAATTGCCTTGAAAGTTCTCCAACAGCTCTGGCCGCTAGGCTTGCATGTTCTCCAAACTCAGCCGCTACTTGAGCAGCAGAGGTAGCATCCTTAAATTTCATGTTCCAATACTGCATGCCAACAGAACAATTACCATTACCATCTCACGGAAATGATTGCCCATGTTCCAACTTTTCATCCTTGAAACCTAAGTGGCATGAACCACCATCATCAACACAATATTACCTTCAAAGTTCTACAACAGCTCTGGCAGCTAGGCTTGCATGTTCTGCAAACTCAGCCGCTGCTTGAGCAATTGAGATAGCATCCTTAAATTTCATGTTCCAATTCTGCCTTCCTATAGAAAAATTACCATTACCATCTCCAGGAAATGCTTACCCATATTCCAACCTTTCATCCTTGAAACTTAAGCGGCATGAACCACCATCATCAACACAAAATAGCCTTGAAAGTTCTCCAATAGCTCTGGCCGCTAGGATTGCATGTTCTCAAAACTCAGCCGCTGCTTGAGCAGCAGAGGTAGCATCCTTATATTTCATGTTCCAATACTGCATGCTAACAGAACAATTACCATTACCATCTCAAGGAAATGATTGCCCATGTTCCAGCCTTTCATCATTGAAACCTAAGTGGCATGAACCACCATCATCAACACAATATTGCCTTGAAAGCTCTACAACAGCTCTGGCAGCTAGGCTTGCATGTTCTGCAAACTCAGCTGCTGCTTGAGCAACAGAGATAGCATCCTTAAATTTCATGTTCCAATTCTGCCTTCCAATAGAAAAATTACCATTACCATCTCCAGGAAATGCTTACCCATGTTCCAACCTTTCATCCTAGAAACCTAAGTGGCATGAACCACTATCATCAACAAAATATTGCCTTTAAAGCTCTACAACAGCTCTGGCAGCTACGCTTGCATATTCTCCAAACTCAGCCGCTGCTTGAGCAGCAGAGCTAGCATCCTTAAATTTCATGTTCCAATACTGCATGCCAACAGAACAATTACCACTACCATCTCCAGGAAATGATTGCCCATGTTCCAACCATTCATCCTTGAAACCAAAGTGGCATGAACCACCATCATCAACACAATATTGCCTTGAAAGCTCTACAACAGCTCTGGCAGCTAGGCTTGCATGTTCTGCAAACTCAGCCGCTGCTTGAGCAACAGAGATAGCATCCTTAAATTTCATGTTCCAATTCTGCCTTCCAATAGAAAAATTACCATTACCATCTCTAGGAAATGCTTACCCATGTTCTAACCTTTCATCCTAGAAACCTAAGTGGCATGAACCACCATCATCAACAAAATATTGCCTTGAAAGTTCTCCAACAGCTCTGGCTGCTAGGCTTGCATGTTCTCCAAACTCAGCCGCTGCTTGAGCAGCAGAGGTAGCATCCGTAAATTTCATGTTCCAATACTGCATGCCAACAGAACAATTACCATTACCATCGCAAGGAAATGATTGCCCATGTTCCAACCTTTCATCCTTGAAACCTAAGTGGCATGAACCATCATCATCATCACAATATTGCCTTCAAAGTTCTACAACAGATCTGGCAGCTAGGCTTGCATGTTTTGCAAACTCAGCCGCTGCTTGAGCAACAGAGATAGCATCCTTAAATTTCAAGTTCCAATACTGCCTTCCTATAGAAAAATTACCATTACCATCTCCAGGAAATGCTTACCCATATTCCAACCTTTCATCCTTGAAACCTAAGTGGCATGAACCACCATCATCAACACAAAATTGCCTTGAAAGTTCTCCAACAGCTCTGGCCGCTAGGCTTGCACGTTCTCCAAACTCAGCCGCTATTTGAGCAGCAGAGGTAGCATCCTCAAATTTCATGCTCCAATACTGCATGCCAACAGAACAATTACCTTTACCATCGCAAGGAAATAATTGCCCATGTTCCAACTTTTCATCCTTTAAACCTAAGTGGCATGAACCACCATCATCAACACAATATTACCTGCAAAGTTCTACAACAGATCTGGCAGCTAGGCTTGCATGTTCTGCAAACTCAGCTGCTGCTTGAGCAACAGAGATAGCATCCTTAAATTTTATGTTCCAATTCTGCCTACTAATAGAAAAATTACGATTACCATCTCCAGGAAATGATGGCCCTTGTTCCAACCTTTCATCCTTGAAACCTAAGTGGCATGAACCACCATCATCAACACAAAATTGCCTTGAAAGCTCTACAACAGCTCTGGCAGCTAGGCTTGCATATTCTGCAAACTCAGCTGCTGCTTGAGCAACAGAGATAGCATCCTTAAATTTCATGTTCCAATTCTGCCTTCCAATAGAAAAATTACCATTACCATCTCAAGGAAATGATTGCCCATGTTCCAACCTTTCATCGTTGAAACCTAAGTGGCATGAACCACCATCATCAACACAATATTGCCTTGAAAGCTCTACAACAGCTCTGGCAGCTAGGCTTGCATGTTCTGCAAACTCAGTCGCTACTTGAGCAGCAGAGGTAGCATCCTTAAATTTCATGTTCCAATTCTGCCTACCAATAGAAAAATTACAATTACCATCTCCAGGAAATGATTGCCCATGTTCGAACCTTTCATCCTTGAAACCTAAGTGGCATGAACCACCATCATCAACACAATATTACCTTCAAAGTTCTACAACAGATCTGGCAGCTAGGCTTGCATGTTCTGCAAACTCAGCTGCTGCTTGAGCAACAGAGATAGCATCCTTAAATTTCATGTTCCAATTCTGCCTACTAATAGAAAAATTACGATTACCATCTCCAGGAAATGATTGCCCTTGTTCCAACCTTTCATCCTTGAAACCTAAGTGGCATGAACCACCATCATCAACACAAAATTGCCTTGAAAGCTTTACAACAGTTCTGGCAGCTAGGCTTGCATGTTCTGCAAACTCAGCCGCTGCTTGAGCAACAGAGATAGCATCGTTAAATTTCATGTTCCAATTCTGCCTTTCATTAGAAAAATTACCATTACCATCTCCAGGAAATGCTTACCCATGTTCCAACCTTTCATCCTAGAAACCTAAGTGGGATGAACCACCATCATCAACACAAAATTGCCTTGAAAGTTCTCCAACAGCTCTGGCAGCTAGGCTTGCATGTTCTCCAAACTCAGCCGCCGCTTGAGCAGCAGAGGTAGCATCCTTAAATTTCATGTTCCAATACTGCATGCCAATAGAACAATTACCATTAACATTTCAAGGAAATGATTGCCCATGTTCCAACCTTTCATCCTTGAAACCTAAGTGGCATGAACCACCATCATCAACACAATATTGCCTTGAAAGTTCTACAATAGCTCTGGAAGCTAGGCTTGCATGTTCTGCAAACTCAGTCGCTACTTGAGCAGCAGAGGTAGCATCCCTAAATTTCATGTTCCAATTCTGCCTACCAATAGAAAAATTACGATTACCATCTCCAGGAAATGATTGCCCATGTTTGAACCTTTCATCCTTGAAACCTAAGTGGCAAGAACCACCATCATCAACACAAAATTGCCTTGAAAGTTCTCCAACAGCTCTGGCCGTTAGGCTTGCATGTTCTCCAAATTCAGCCGCTCCTTGAGCAGCAGAGGTAGCATCCTTAAATTTCATGTTCCAATACTGCATGCCAACAGAACAATTACTATAACCATCACAAGGAAATGATTGCCCATGTTCTATCCTTTTATCCTAGAAACCTAAGTGGGATGAACCACCATCATCAACACAAAATTGCCTTGAAAGTTCTCCAACAGCTCTGGCAGCAAGGCTTGCATGTTCTCCAAACTCAGCCGCCGCTTGAGCAGCAGAGGTAGCATCCTTAAATTTCATGTTCCAATACTGCATGCCAAAAGAACAATTACCATTACCATTTCAAGGAAATGATTGCCCATGTTCCAACCTTTCATCCTTGAAACCTAATTGGCATGAACCACCATCATCAACACAATATTGCCTTGAAAGTTCTACAATAGCTCTGGAAGCTAGGCTTGCATGTTCTGCAAACTCAGTCGCTACTTGAGCAGCAGAGGTAGCATCCTTAAATTTCATGTTCCAATTCTGCCTACCAATAGAAAAATTACGATTACCATCTCCAGGAAATGATTGCCCATGTTTGAACCTTTCATCCTTGAAACCTAAGTGGCAAGAACCACCATCATCAACACAAAATTGCCTTGAAAGTTCTCCAACAGCTCTGGCCGTTAGGCTTGCATGTTCTCCAAACTCAGCCGCTCCTTGAGCAGCAGAGGTAGCATCCTTAAATTTCATGTTCCAATACTGCATGCCAACAGAACAATTACTATAACCATCACAAGGAAATGATTGCCCATGTTCTAACCTTTTATCCTTGAAACCTAAGTGGCATGAACCACCATCATCAACACAAAATTGCCTTGAAAGTTCTCCAACAGCTCTGGCAGCTAGGCTTGCATGTTCTCCAAACTCAGCCGCCGCTTGAGCAGCAGAGGTAGCATCCTTAAATTTCATGTTCCAATACTGCATGCCAAAAGAACAATTACCATTACCATTTCAAGGAAATGATTGCCCATGTTCCAACCTTTCATCCGTGAAACCTAAGTGGCATGAACCACCATCATCAACACAATATTGCCTTGAAAGTTCTACAATAGCTCTGGAAGCTAGGCTTGCATGTTCTGCAAACTCAGTCGCTACTTGAGCAGCAGAGGTAGCATCCTTAAATTTCATGTTGCAATTCTGCCTACCAATAGAAAAATTACGATTACCATCTCCAAGAAATGATTGCCCATGTTTGAACCTTTCATCCTTGAAACCTAAGTGGCAAGAACCACCATCATCAACACAAAATTGCCTTGAAAGTTCTCCAACAGCTCTGGCCGTTAGGCTTGCATGTTCTCCAAACTCAGCCGCTCCTTGAGCAGCAGAGGCAGCATCCTTAAATTTCATGTTCCAATACTGCATGCCAACAGAACAATTACTATAACCATCACAAGGAAATGATTGCCCATGTTCTAACCTTTTATCCTTGAAACCTAAGTGGCATGAACCACCATCATCAACACAAAATTGCCTTGAAAGTTCTCCAACAGCTCTGGCAGCTAGGCTTGCATGTTCTCCAAACTCAGCCGCCGCTTGAGCAGCAGAGGTAGCATCCTTAAATTTCATGTTCCAATACTGCATGCCAACAGAACAATTACCATTACCATTTCAAGGAAATGATTGCCCATGTTCCAACCTTTCATCCTTGAAACCTAAGTGGCATGAACCACCATCATCAACACAATATTGCCTTGAAAGTTCTACAATAGCTCTGGAAGCTAGGCTTGCATGTTCTGCAAACTCAGTCGCTACTTGTGCAGCAGAGGTAGCATCCTTAAATTTCATGTTCCAATTCTGCCTACCAATAGAAAAATTACGATTACCATCTCCAGGAAATGATTGCCCATGTTTGAACCTTTCATCCTTGAAACCTAATTGGCAAGAACCACCATCATCAACACAAAATTGCCTTGAAAGTTCTCCAACAGCTCTGGCCGTTAGGCTTGCATGTTCTCCAAACTCAGCCGCTCCTTGAGCAGCAGAGGTAGCATCCTTAAATTTCATGTTCCAATACTGCATGCCAACAGAACAATTTCTATAACCATCACAAGGAAATGATTGCCCATGTTCTAACCTTTTATCCTTGAAACCTAAGTGGCATGAACCACCATCATCAACACAATATTGCCTTGAAAGTTCTACAACATCTCTGGCAGCTAGGCTTGCATATTCTGCAAACTCAGCTGCTGCTTGAGCAACAGAGATAGCATCCTTAAATTTCATGTTCCAATTCTGCCTTCCAATAGAAAAATTACCATTACCATCTCAAGGAAATGATTGCCCATGTTCCAACCTTTCATCGTTGAAACCTAAGTGGCATGAACCACCATCATCAACACAATATTGCCTTGAAAGCTCTACAACAGCTCTGGCAGCTAGGCTTGCATGTTCTGCAAACTCAGTCGCTACTTGAGCAGCAGAGGTAGCATCCTTAAATTTCATGTTCCAATTCTGCCTACCAATAGAAAAATTACAATTACCATCTCCAGGAAATGATTGCCCATGTTCGAACCTTTCATCCTTGAAACCTAAGTGGCATGAACCACCATCATCAACACAATATTACCTTCAAAGTTCTACAACAGATCTGGCAGCTAGGCTTGCATGTTCTGCAAACTCAGCTGCTGCTTGAGCAACAGAGATAGCATCCTTAAATTTCATGTTCCAATTCTGCCTACTAATAGAAAAATTACGATTACCATCTCCAGGAAATGATTGCCCTTGTTCCAACCTTTCATCCTTGAAACCTAAGTGGCATGAACCACCATCATCAACACAAAATTGCCTTGAAAGCTTTACAACAGTTCTGGCAGCTAGGCTTGCATGTTCTGCAAACTCAGCCGCTGCTTGAGCAACAGAGATAGCATCGTTAAATTTCATGTTCCAATTCTGCCTTTCATTAGAAAAATTACCATTACCATCTCCAGGAAATGCTTACCCATGTTCCAACCTTTCATCCTAGAAACCTAAGTGGGATGAACCACCATCATCAACACAAAATTGCCTTGAAAGTTCTCCAACAGCTCTGGCAGCTAGGCTTGCATGTTCTCCAAACTCAGCCGCCGCTTGAGCAGCAGAGGTAGCATCCTTAAATTTCATGTTCCAATACTGCATGCCAATAGAACAATTACCATTAACATTTCAAGGAAATGATTGCCCATGTTCCAACCTTTCATCCTTGAAACCTACGTGGCATGAACCACCATCATCAACACAATATTGCCTTGAAAGTTCTACAATAGCTCTGGAAGCTAGGCTTGCATGTTCTGCAAACTCAGTCGCTACTCGAGCAGCAGAGGTAGCATCCCTAAATTTCATGTTCCAATTCTGCCTACCAATAGAAAAATTACGATTACCATCTCCAGGAAATGATTGCCCATGTTTGAACCTTTCATCCTTGAAACCTAAGTGGCAAGAACCACCATCATCAACACAAAATTGCCTTGAAAGTTCTCCAACAGCTCTGGCCGTTAGGCTTGCATGTTCTCCAAATTCAGCCGCTCCTTGAGCAGCAGAGGTAGCATCCTTAAATTTCATGTTCCAATACTGCATGCCAACAGAACAATTACTATAACCATCACAAGGAAATGATTGCCCATGTTCTATCCTTTTATCCTAGAAACCTAAGTGGGATGAACCACCATCATCAACACAAAATTGCCTTGAAAGTTCTCCAACAGCTCTGGCAGCAAGGCTTGCATGTTCTCCAAACTCAGCCGCCGCTTGAGCAGCAGAGGTAGCATCCTTAAATTTCATGTTCCAATACTGCATGCCAAAAGAACAATTACCATTACCATTTCAAGGAAATGATTGCCCATGTTCCAACCTTTCATCCTTGAAACCTAATTGGCATGAACCACCATCATCAACACAATATTGCCTTGAAAGTTCTACAATAGCTCTGGAAGCTAGGCTTGCATGTTCTGCAAACTCAGTCGCTACTTGAGCAGCAGAGGTAGCATCCTTAAATTTCATGTTCCAATTCTGCCTACCAATAGAAAAATTACGATTACCATCTCCAGGAAATGATTGCCCATGTTTGAACCTTTCATCCTTGAAACCTAAGTGGCAAGAACCACCATCATCAACACAAAATTGCCTTGAAAGTTCTCCAACAGCTCTGGCCGTTAGGCTTGCATGTTCTCCAAACTCAGCCGCTCCTTGAGCAGCAGAGGTAGCATCCTTAAATTTCATGTTCCAATACTGCATGCCAACAGAACAATTACTATAACCATCACAAGGAAATGATTGCCCATGTTCTAACCTTTTATCCTTGAAACCTAAGTGGCATGAACCACCATCATCAACACAAAATTGCCTTGAAAGTTCTCCAACAGCTCTGGCAGCTAGGCTTGCATGTTCTCCAAACTCAGCCGCCGCTTGAGCAGCAGAGGTAGCATCCTTAAATTTCATGTTCCAATACTGCATGCCAAAAGAACAATTACCATTACCATTTCAAGGAAATGATTGCCCATGTTCCAACCTTTCATCCGTGAAACCTAAGTGGCATGAACCACCATCATCAACACAATATTGCCTTGAAAGTTCTACAATAGCTCTGGAAGCTAGGCTTGCATGTTCTGCAAACTCAGTCGCTACTTGAGCAGCAGAGGTAGCATCCTTAAATTTCATGTTGCAATTCTGCCTACCAATAGAAAAATTACGATTACCATCTCCAGGAAATGATTGCCCATGTTTGAACCTTTCATCCTTGAAACCTAAGTGGCAAGAACCACCATCATCAACACAAAATTTCCTTGAAAGTTCTCCAACAGCTCTGGCCGTTAGGCTTGCATGTTCTCCAAACTCAGCCGCTCCTTGAGCAGCAGAGGCAGCATCCTTAAATTTCATGTTCCAATACTGCATGCCAACAGAACAATTACTATAACCATCACAAGGAAATGATTGCCCATGTTCTAACCTTTTATCCTTGAAACCTAAGTGGCATGAACCACCATCATCAACACAAAATTGCCTTGAAAGTTCTCCAACAGCTCTGGCAGCTAGGCTTGCATGTTCTCCAAACTCAGCCGCCGCTTGAGCAGCAGAGGTAGCATCCTTAAATTTCATGTTCCAATACTGCATGCCAACAGAACAATTACCATTACCATTTCAAGGAAATGATTGCCCATGTTCCAACCTTTCATCCTTGAAACCTAAGTGGCATGAACCACCATCATCAACACAATATTGCCTTGAAAGTTCTACAATAGCTCTGGAAGCTAGGCTTGCATGTTCTGCAAACTCAGTCGCTACTTGTGCAGCAGAGGTAGCATCCTTAAATTTCATGTTCCAATTCTGCCTACCAATAGAAAAATTACGATTACCATCTCCAGGAAATGATTGCCCATGTTTGAACCTTTCATCCTTGAAACCTAATTGGCAAGAACCACCATCATCAACACAAAATTGCCTTGAAAGTTCTCCAACAGCTCTGGCCGTTAGGCTTGCATGTTCTCCAAACTCAGCCGCTCCTTGAGCAGCAGAGGTAGCATCCTTAAATTTCATGTTCCAATACTGCATGCCAACAGAACAATTTCTATTACCATCTCCAGGAAATGCTTGCCCATGTTCCAACCTTTCATCCTTGAAACCTAAGTGGCATGAACCACCATCATCAACACAAAATTGCCTTGAAAGTTCTACAACAGCTCTAGCAGCTAGGCTTGCATGTTCTGCAAACTCAATCGCTACTTGAGCAGCAGAGATAGCATCCTAAAATTTCATGTTCCAATTTGCCTTTCAATAGAAAAATTACCATTACCATCTCCAGGAAATGCTTACCCATGTTCCAACCTTTCATCCTAGAAACCTAAGTGGCATGAACCACCATCATCAACACAAAATTGCCTTGAAAGTTCTCCAACAGCTCTGGCAGCTAGGCTTGCATGTTCTCCAAACTCAGCCGCTGCTTGAGCAGCAGAGGTAGCATCCTTAAATTTCATGTTCCAATACTGCATGCCAACAGAACAATTACCATTACCATCTCAAGGAAATGATTGCCCATGTTTTAACCTTTCATCCTTGAAACCTAAGTGGTATGAACCACCATCATCAACACAATATTGCCTTGAAAGTTCTACAACAGCTTTGGCAGCAAGGCTTGCATGTTCTGCAAACTCAGCCGCTGCTTGAGCAACAGAGATAGCATCCTTAAATTTCATGTTCCAATTCTGCCTTCCTATAGAAACATTACCATTACCATCTCCAGGAAATGCTTGCCCATATTCCAACCTTTCATCCTTGAAACCTAAGTGGCATGAACCACCATCATCAACACAAAATTGCCTTGAAAGTTCTCCAACAGCTCTGGCCGCTAGGCTTGCATGTTCTCCAAACTCAACCGCTACTTGAGCAGTAGAGGTAGCATCCTTAAATTTCATGTTCCTATACTGCATGCCAACAAAACAATTACCATTACCATCTCAAGGAAATGATTTCCCAGGTTCCAACTTTTCATCCTTGAAACCTAAGTGGCATGAACCACCATCATCAACACAATATTACCTTCAAAGTTCTACAACAGTTCTGGCAGCTAGGCTTGCATGTTCTGCAAACTCAGCCGCTGCTTGAGCAACAGAGATAGCATCCTTAAATTTCATGTTCCAATTCTGCCTTCCTATAGAAAAATTACCATTACCATCTCTAGGAAATGCTTACCCATATTCCAACCTTTCATCCTTGAAACCTAAGTGGCATGAACCACCATCATCAACACAAAATTGTCTTGAAAGTTCTCCAACAGCTCTGGCCACTAGGATTGCATGTTCTCCAAACTCAGCCGCTGCTTGAGCAGCAGAGGTAGCATCCTTAAATTTCATGTTCCAATACTGCATGCTAACAGAACAATTACCATTACCATCTCAAGGAAATGATTGCCCATGTTCCAACCTTTCATCGTTGAAACCTAAGTGGCATGAACCACCATCATTAACACAATATTTCCTTGAAAGCTCTACAACAGCTCTGGCAGCTAGGCTTTCATGTTCTGCAAACTCAGCCACTGCTTGAGCAATAGAGAGAGCATCCTTAAATTTCATGTTCCAATTCTGCCTTCCAATAGAAAAATTACCATTACCATCTCCAGGAAATGCTTACCCATGTTCCAACCTTTCATCCTAGAAACCTAAGTGGCATGAACCACCATCATCAACAAAATATTGCCTTGAAAGTTCTCCAACAGCTCTGGCAGCTAGGCTTGCATGTTCTCCAAACTCAGCCACTGCTTGAGCAGCAGAGGTAGCATTCTTAAATTTCATGTTCCAATATTGCATGCCAACAGAACAATTACCATTACCATCGCAAGGAAATGATTGCCCATGGTCCAACCTTTCATCCTTGAAACCTAAGTGGCATGAACCACCATCATCAACATAATATTGCCTTGAAAGTTCTCCAACTGCTCTGGCAGCTAGGCTTGCATGTTCTCCAAACTCAGTCGCTGCTTGAGCAGCAGAGGTAGCATCCTTAAATTTCATGTATCAATTCTGCTTGCCAAAAGAAAAATTACCACTACTATCTCCAGGAAATGCTTGCCCATGTTCTTACCTTTCATCCTTTAAACCTAAGATGCATGAACCACCATCATCAACACAATATTGCCTTGAAAGTTCTCCAACATCTCTGGCAGCTAGGCTTATATGTTCTGCAAACTCAGCCGCTGCTTGAGCAGCAGATGTAGCATCCTTAAATTTCTTGTTCCAATACTACCTGCCAACAGAAAAATTACCATTACCATCTCCAGGTAATGCTTGCCCATGTTCCAACCTTTTATCCTTGAAACCAGAGTGGCATGAACTACCATCATCAACACAATATTGCCTTGAAAGTTCTCAAACAGCTCTGGCCGCTAGGCTTGCATGTTCTGCAAACTCAGCCGCTGCTTGAGCAGCAGAGGTAGCATCCTTAAATTTCATGTTCCAATTCTGCCTTTCAATAGAAAAATTACCATTAGCATCTCAAGGAAATGCTTGCCCATGTTCCAACCTTTCATCCTTGAAACCTAAGTGGCATGAACCACCATCATCAACACAATATTGCCTTGAAAGTTCTACAACAGCTCTGGCAGCTAGGGTTGTATGTTCTGGAAACTCAGTTGCTACTTGAGCAGCAGAGGTAGCATCATTAAATTTCATGTTCCAATTCTACCTACAAACAGAACAAATACGATTACCATCTCCAGGAAATGATTGCCCATGTTCCAACCTTTCATCCTTGAAACCAAAGTGGCATGAACCACCATCATCAACACAAAATTGCCTTGAAAGTTCTCCAACAGCTCTGGCCGCTAGGCTTGCATGTTCTCCAAACTCAGCCGCTGCTTGAGCAACAGAGGTAGCATCCTTAAATTTCATGTGCCAATACTGCATGCCAACAGAACAATTACCATTACCATCTCAAGGAAATGATTGCCCATGTTCCAACCTTTTATCCTTGAAACCTAAGTGGCATGAACCACCATCATCAACACAATATTGCCTTGAAACTTCTACAACATCTCTGGCAGCTAGGCTTACATGTTCTGCAAACTCAGCCGCTGCTTGAGCAGCAGAGGTAGCATCCTTAAATTTCTTATTCCAATACTACCTGCCAACAGAAAAATTACCATTACTATCTCCAGGAAATGCTTGCCCATGTTCCAACCTTTCATCCTTGAAACCAAAGTGGCATGAACCACCATCATCAACACAAAATTGCCTTGAAAGTTCTCCAACAGCTCTGGCCGCAAGGCTTGCATGTTCTCCAAACGCAGCCGCTGCTTGAGCAGCAGAGGTAGCATTCTTAAATTTCATGTTCCAATACTGCATGCCAACAGAACAATTACCATTACTATCTCAAGGAAATGATTGCCCATGTTCCAACCTTTTATCCTTGAAACCTAAGTGGCATGATCCACCATCATCAACACAATATTGCCTTGAAAGTTCTACAATAGCTCTGGCAGCTAGGCTTGCATGTTCTGCAAATTCAGTCGCTACTTGAGCAGCAGAGGTAGCATCCTTAAATTTCATGTTCCAATTCTGCCTAACAATAGAAAAATTACGATTACCATCTCCAGGAAATGATTGCCCATGTTCCAACCTTTCATCCTTGAAACCTAAGTGGCATGAACCACCATCATCAACACAATATTGCCTTGAAACTTCTACAACAGCTCTGGTAGCTAGGCTTGTATGTTGTGCAAACTCAGCCGCTGCTTGAGCAGCAGAGATCGCATCCTTAAATTTCATGTTCCAATTCTGCCTTCCTATAGAAACATTACCATTACCATCTCCAGGAAATGCTTACACATATTCCAACCTTTCATCCTTGAAACCTAAGTGGCATGAACCACCATCATCAACACAAAATTGCCTTGAAAGTTCTCCAACAGCTCTGGCCGCTAGGATTGCATGTTCTCCAAACTCAGCCGCTGCTTGAGCAGCAGAGGTAGTATCCTTAAATTTCATGTTCCAATTCTGCTTGCCAACAAAAAAATTACCATTATCATCTACAGGAAATGCTTGCCCATGTTCCAACCTTTCATCAATGAAACCTAAGTGGCATGAACCACCATCATCAACACAATATTGCCTTGAAAGTTCTACCACAGCTCTGGTAGCTAGGCTTGCATGTTCTGCAAACTCAGCCGCTGCTTGAGCAACAGAGATAGCATCCTTAAATTTCATGTTCCAATTCTGCCTTTCAATAGAAAAATTACGATTACCATCTCCAGGAAATGATTGCCCATGTTCCAACCTTTCATCCTTGAAACTTAAGTGGCATGAACCACCATCATCAACACAAAATTGCCTTAAAAGTTCTCAAACAGCTCTGGCCGCTAGGCTTGCATGTTCTCCAAACTCATCCGCTGCTTGAACAGCAGAGGTAGCATCCTTAAATTTCATGTTCCAATACTGCATGCCAATAGAACAATTACCATTACCATCTCAAGGAAATGATTGCCCATGTTCCAACCTTTCATCCTTGAAACCTAAGTGGCATGAACAACCATCATCAACACAAAATTGCCTTGAAAGTTCTCCAACAGCTCTGGCATCTAGGGTTGCATGTTCTCCAAACTCAGCCGCTGCTTGAGCAGCAGAGGTAGCATCCTTAAATTTCATGTTCCAATACTGCATGCCAACAGAACAATTACCATTACCATCTCAAGGAAATGATTGTCCATGTTCCAACCTTTCATCCTTGAAATCTAAGTGGCATGAACCACCATCATCAACACAATATTGCCTTGAAAGTTCTACAATAGCTCTGGCAGCTAGGCTTGCTTGTTCTGCAAACTCAGTCGCTACTTGAGCAGCAAATGTAGCATCCTTAAATTTCATGTTCCAATTCTGCCTACCAATAGAAAAATTACGATTACCATCTCCAGGAAATGATTGCCCAGGTTCCAACCTTTCATCCTTGAAACCTAAGTGGCATGAACCACCATCATCAACACAAAATTGCCCTGAAAGTTCTCCAACGGCTCTGGCCGCTAGGCTTGCATGTTCTCCAAACTCAGCCGCTGCTTGAGCAGCAGAGGTAGCATCCTTAAATTTCATGTTCCAATACTGTATGCCAACAGAACAATTACCATTATCATCTCAAGGAAATGATTGCACATGTTCCAACCTTTTATCCTTGAAACCTAAGTGGAATGAACTACCATCATCAACATAATATTGCCTTGAAAGTTCTCAAACAGCTCTGGCCGCTAGGCTTGCATGTTCTCCAAACTCATCCGCTGATTGAGCAGCAGAGGTAGCATCCTTAAATTTCATGTTCCAATACTGCATGCCAATAGAACAATTACCATTACCATCTCAAGGAAATGATTGCCCATGTTCCAACCTTTCATCCTTGAAACCAAAGTGGCATAAACCACCATCATCAACACAAAATTGCCTTGAAAGTTCTCCAACAGCTCTGGCAGCTAGGGTTGCATGTTCTCCAAACTCAGCCGCTGCTTGAGCAGCAGAGGTAGCATCCTTAAATTTCATGTTCCAATACTGCATGCCAACAGAACAATTACCATTACCATCTCAAGGAAATGATTGCCCATGTTCCAACCTTTCATCCTTGAAACCTAAGTGGCATGAACCACCATCATCAACACAATATTGCCTTGAAAGTTCTACAATAGCTCTGGCAGCTAGGCTTGCATGTTCTGCAAACTCAGTCGCTACTTGAGCAGCAGAGGTAGCATCCTTAAATTTCATGTTCAAATTCTGCCTACCAATAGAAAAATTACGATTACCATCTCCAGGAAATGATTGCCCATGTTCCAACCTTTCATCCTTGAAACCTAAGTGGCATGAACCACCATCATCAACACAAAATTGCCTTGAAAGTTCTCCAACGGCTCTGACCGCTAGGCTTGCATGTTCTCCAAACTCAGCCGCTGCTTGAGCAGCAGAGGTAGCATCCTTAAATTTCATGTTCCAATTCTGCCTTCCTATAGAAACATTACCATTACCATCTCCAGGAAATGCTTACACATATTCCAACCTTTCATCCTTGAAACCTAAGTGGCATGAACCACCATCATCAACACAAAATTGCCTTGAAAGTTCTCCAACAGCTCTGGCCGCTAGGATTGCATGTTCTCCAAACTCAGCCGCTGCTTGAGCAGCAGAGGTAGTATCCTTAAATTTCATGTTCCAATTCTGCTTGCCAACAAAAAAATTACCATTATCATCTACAGGAAATGCTTGCCCATGTTCCAACCTTTCATCAATGAAACCTAAGTGGCATGAACCACCATCATCAACACAATATTGCCTTGAAAGTTCTACCACAGCTCTGGTAGCTAGGCTTGCATGTTCTGCAAACTCAGCCGCTGCTTGAGCAACAGAGATAGCATCCTTAAATTTCATGTTCCAATTCTGCCTTTCAATAGAAAAATTACGATTACCATCTCCAGGAAATGATTGCCCATGTTCCAACCTTTCATCCTTGAAACTTAAGTGGCATGAACCACCATCATCAACACAAAATTGCCTTAAAAGTTCTCAAACAGCTCTGGCCGCTAGGCTTGCATGTTCTCCAAACTCATCCGCTGCTTGAGCAGCAGAGGTAGCATCCTTAAATTTCATGTTCCAATACTGCATGCCAATAGAACAATTACCATTACCATCTCAAGGAAATGATTGCCCATGTTCCAACCTTTCATCCTTGAAACCTAAGTGGCATGAACAACCATCATCAACACAAAATTGCCTTGAAAGTTTTCCAACAGCTCTGGCATCTAGGGTTGCATGTTCTCCAAACTCAGCCGCTGCTTGAGCAGCAGAGGTAGCATCCTTAAATTTCATGTTCCAATACTGCATGCCAACAGAACAATTACCATTACCATCTCAAGGAAATGATTGTCCATGTTCCAACCTTTCATCCTTGAAATCTAAGTGGCATGAACCACCATCATCAACACAATATTGCCTTGAAAGTTCTACAATAGCTCTGGCAGCTAGGCTTGCTTGTTCTGCAAACTCAGTCGCTACTTGAGCAGCAAATGTAGCATCCTTAAATTTCATGTTCCAATTCTGCCTACCAATAGAAAAATTACGATTACCATCTCCAGGAAATGATTGCCCAGGTTCCAACCTTTCATCCTTGAAACCTAAGTGGCATGAACCACCATCATCAACACAAAATTGCCCTGAAAGTTCTCCAACGGCTCTGGCCGCTAGGCTTGCATGTTCTCCAAACTCAGCCGCTGCTTGAGCAGCAGAGGTAGCATCCTTAAATTTCATGTTCCAATACTGTATGCCAACAGAACAATTACCATTATCATCTCAAGGAAATGATTGCACATGTTCCAACCTTTTATCCTTGAAACCTAAGTGGAATGAACTACCATCATCAACATAATATTGCCTTGAAAGTTCTCAAACAGCTCTGGCCGCTAGGCTTGCATGTTCTCCAAACTCATCCGCTGATTGAGCAGCAGAGGTAGCATCCTTAAATTTCATGTTCCAATACTGCATGCCAATAGAACAATTACCATTACCATCTCAAGGAAATGATTGCCCATGTTCCAACCTTTCATCCTTGAAACCAAAGTGGCATAAACCACCATCATCAACACAAAATTGCCTTGAAAGTTCTCCAACAGCTCTGGCAGCTAGGGTTGCATGTTCTCCAAACTCAGCCGCTGCTTGAGCAGCAGAGGTAGCATCCTTAAATTTCATGTTCCAATACTGCATGCCAACAGAACAATTACCATTACCATCTCAAGGAAATGATTGCCCATGTTCCAACCTTTCATCCTTGAAACCTAAGTGGCATGAACCACCATCATCAACACAATATTGCCTTGAAAGTTCTACAATAGCTCTGGCAGCTAGGCTTGCATGTTCTGCAAACTCAGTCGCTACTTGAGCAGCAGAGGTAGCATCCTTAAATTTCATGTTCAAATTCTGCCTACCAATAGAAAAATTACGATTACCATCTCCAGGAAATGATTGCCCATGTTCCAACCTTTCATCCTTGAAACCTAAGTGGCATGAACCACCATCATCAACACAAAATTGCCTTGAAAGTTCTCCAACGGCTCTGACCGCTAGGCTTGCATGTTCTCCAAACTCAGCCGCTGCTTGAGCAGCAGAGGTAGCATCCTTAAATTTCATGTTCCAATACAGCATGCCAACAGAACAATTACCATTACCATCTCAGGGAAATGATTGCCCATGTTCCAACCTTTTATCCTTGAAACCTAAGTGGAATGAACTACCATCATCAACACAATATTGCCTTGAATGTTCTCAAACAGCTCTGGCCGCTAGGCTTGCATGTTCTCCAAACTCAGCCGCTGCTTGAGCAGCAGAGGTAGCATCCTTAAATTTCATGTTCCAATACTGCATGCCAACAGAACAATTACCATTACCATCTCAGGGAAATGATTGCCCATGTTCCAACCTTTTATCCTTGAAACCTAAGTGGAATGAACTACCATCATCAACACAATATTGCCTTGAATGTTCTCAAACAGCTCTGGCCGCTAGGCTTGCATGTTCTCCAAACTCATCCGCTGCTTGAGCAGCAGAGGTAGCATCCTTAAATTTCATGTTCTAATACTGCATGCCAATAGAACAATTACCATTACCATCTCAAGGAAATGATTACCCATGTTCCAACCTTTCATCCTTGAAACCTAAGTGGCATGAACCACCATCATCAACACAAAATTGCCTTGAAAGTTCTCCAAAGCTCTGGCAGCTAGGGTTGCATGTTCTCCAAACTCAGTCGCTGCTTGAGCAGCAGAGGTAGCATCCTTAAATTTCATGTTCCAATACTGCATGCCAACAGAACAATTACCATTACCATCACAAGGAAATGATTGCCCATGTTCCAACCTTTCATCCTTGAAACCTAAGTGGCATGAACCACCATCATCAACACAATATTGCCTTGAAAGTTCTACAATAGCTCTGGCAGTTAGGCTTGCATGTTCTGCAAACTCAGTCGCTACTTGAGCAGCAGAGGTAGCATCCTTAAATTTCATGTTCCAATTCTGCCTACCAATAGAAAAATTACGATTACCATCTCCAGGAATTGATTGCCCATGTTCCAACCTTTCTTCCTTTAAACCTAAGTGGCATGAACCACCATCATCAACACAAAATTGCCTTGAAAGTTCTCCAACGGCTCTGGCCGCTAGGCTTGCATGTTCTGCAAACTCAGCCGCTGCTTGAGCAGCAGAGGTAGCATCCTTAAATTTCATGTTCCAATACTGCATGCCAACAGAACAATTACCATTACCATCTCAAGGAAATGATTGCCTATGTTCCTACCTTTTATCCTTGAAACCTAAGTGGCATGAACCACCATCATCAACACAATATTGCCTTGAAAGTTCTACAACATCTCTGGCAGCTAGGCTTGCATTTTCTGCAAACTCAGCCGCTGCTTGAGCAACAGAGATAGCATCCTTAAATTTCATGTTCCAATTCTGCCTTCCTATAGAAAAATTACCATTACCATATCCAGGAAATGCTTGCCCATGTTCCAACCTTTCATCCTTGAAACCTAAGTGGCATGAACCACCATCATCAACACAAAATTGCCTTGAAAGTTCTACAACAGCTCTAGCAGCTAGGCTTGCATGTTCTGCAAACTCAGTCGCTACTTGAGCAGCAGAGATAGCATCCTTAAATTTCATGTTCCAATTCTGCCTTTCAGTAGAAAAATTACCATTACCATCTCCAGGAAATGCTTACCCATGTTCCAACCTTTCATCCTAGAAACCTAAGTGGCATGAACAACCATCATCAACACAATATTGCCTTGAAAGTTCTACAATAGCTCTGGCAGCTAGGCTTGCATGTTCTGCAAACTCAGTCGCTACTTGAGCAGCAGAGGTAGCATCCTTAAATTTCATGTTCCAATTCTGACTACCAATAGAAAAATTACGATTACCATCTCCAGGAAATGATTGCCCATGTTCCAACCTTTCATCCTTTAAACCTAAGTGGCATGAACCACCATCATCAACACAAAATTGCCTTAAAAGTTCTCAAACGGCTCTGGCAGCTAGGCTTGCATGTTCTCCAAACTCAGCCGCTGCTTGAGCAGCAGAGGTAGCATCCTTAAATTTCATGTTCCAATACTGCATGCCAACAGAACAATTACCATTACCATCTCAAGGAAATGATTGCCCATGTTCCAACCTTTCATCCTTGAAACCTAAGTGGTATGAACCACCATCATCAACACAATATTGCCTTGAAAGTTCTACAACATCACTGGCAGCTAGGCTTGCATGTTCTGCAAACTCAGCCGCTGCTTGAGCAACAGAGATAGCATCCTTAAATTTCATGTTCCAATTCTGCCTTCCTATAGAAAAATTACCATTACCATATCCAGGAAATGCTTGCCCATGTTCCAACCTTTCATCCTTGAAACCTAAGTGGCATGAACCACCATCATCAACACAAAATTGCCTTGAAAGTTCTACAACAGCTCTAGCAGCTAGGCTTGCATGTTCTGCAAACTCAGTCGCTACTTGAGCAGCAGAGATAGCATCCTTAAATTTCATGTTCCAATTCTGCCTTTCAATAGAAAAATTACCATTACCATCTCTAGGAAATGCTTACCCATGATCCAACCTTTCATCCTAGAAACCTAAGTGGCATGAACCACCATCATCAACACAAAATTGCCTTGAAAGTTCTCCAACAGCTCTGGCAGCTAGGCTTGCATGTTCTCCAAACTCAGCCGCTGCTTGAGTTGCAGAGGTAGCATCCTTAAATTTCATGTTCCAATTCTGACTACCAATAGAAAAATTACGATTACCATCTCCAGGAAATGATTGCCCATGTTCCAACCTTTCATCCTTTAAACCTAAGTGGCATGAACCACCATCATCAACACAAAATTGCCTTAAAAGTTCTCAAACGGCTCTGGCAGCTAGGCTTGCATGTTCTCCAAACTCAGCCGCTGCTTGAGCAGCAGAGGTAGCATCCTTAAATTTCATGTTCCAATACTGCATGCCAACAGAACAATTACCATTACCATCTCAAGGAAATGATTGCCCATGTTCCAACCTTTCATCCTTGAAACCTAAGTGGTATGAACCACCATCATCAACACAATATTGCCTTGAAAGTTCTACAACATCTCTGGCAGCTAGGCTTGCATGTTCCGCAAACTCTGCCGCTGCTTGAGCAACAGAGATAGCATCCTTAAATTTCATGTTCCAATTCTGCCTTCCTATAGAAAAATTACCATTACCATCTCCAGGAAATGCTTGCCCATGTTCCAACCTTTTATCCTTGAAACCTAAGTGGCATGAACCACCATCATCAATACAATATTGCCTTGAAAGTTCTACAACAGCTCTGGCAGCTAGGCTTGCATGTTCTGCAAACTCAGCCGCTGCTTGAGCAACAGAGATAGCATCCTTAAATTTCATGTTCCAATTCTGCCTTCCTATAGAAAAATTACCATTACCATATCCAGGAAATGCTTGCCCATGTTCCAACCTTTCATCCTTGAAACCTAAGTGGCATGAACCACCATCATCAACACAAAATTGCCTTGAAAGTTCTACAACAGCTCTAGCAGCTAGGCTTGCATGTTCTGCAAACTCAGTCGCTACTTGAGCAGCAGAGATAGCATCCTTAAATTTCATGTTCCAATTCTGCCTTTCAGTAGAAAAATTACCACTACCATCTCCAGGAAATGCTCACCCATGTTTCAACCTTTCATCCTAGAAACCTAAGTGGCATGAACCACCATCATCAATACAAAATTGCCTTGAAAGTTCTCCAACAGCTTTGGCAGCTAGGCTTGCATGTTCTCCAAACTCAGCCGCTGCTTGAGCAGCAGAGGTAGCATCCTTAAATTTCATGTTCCAATACTGCATGCCAACAGAACAATTACCATTACCATCTCAAGGAAATGATTGCCCATGTTCCAACCTTTCATCCTTGAAACCTAAGTGGTATGAACCACCATCATCAACACAATATTGCCTTGAAAGTTCTACAACATCTCTGGCAGCTAGGCTTGCATGTTCTGCAAACTCAGCCGCTGCTTGAGCAACAGAGATAGCATCCTTAAATTTCATGTTCCAATTCTGCCTTCCTATAGAAAAATTACCATTACCATCTCCAGGAAATGCTTGCCCATGTTCCAACCTTTCATCCTAGAAACCTAAGTGGCATGAACCACCATCATCAACACAAAATTGACTTGAAAGTTCTCCAACAGCTCTGGCAGCTAGGCTTGCATGTTCTCCAAACTCAGCCGCTGCCTGAGCAGCAGAGGTTGCATCCTTATATTTCATGTTCCAATACTGCATGCCAACAGAACAATTACCATTACCATCTCAAGGAAATGATTGCCCATGTTCCAACCTTTCATCCTTGAAACCTAAGTGGTATGAACCACCATCATCAACACAATATTGCCTTGAAAGTTCTACAACATCACTGGCAGCTAGGCTTGCATGTTCTGCAAACTCAGCCGCTGCTCGAGCAACAGAGATAGCATCCTTAAATTTCATGTTCCAATTCTGCCTTCCTATAGAAAAATTACCATTACCATATCCAGGAAATGCTTGCCCATGTTCCAACCTTTCATCCTTGAAACCTAAGTGGCATGAACCACCATCATCAACACAAAATTGCCTTGAAAGTTCTACAACAGCTCTAGCAGCTAGGCTTGCATGTTCTGCAAACTCAGTCGCTACTTGAGCAGCAGAGATAGCATCCTTAAATTTCATGTTCCAATTCTGCCTTTCAATAGAAAAATTACCATTACCATCTCTAGGAAATGCTTACCCATGATCCAACCTTTCATCCTAGAAACCTAAGTGGCATGAACCACCATCATCAACACAAAATTGCCTTGAAAGTTCTCCAACAGCTCTGGCAGCTAGGCTTGCATGTTCTCCAAACTCAGCCGCTGCTTGAGTTGCAGAGGTAGCATCCTTAAATTTCATGTTCCAATACTGCATGCCAACAGAACAATTACCATTACCATCTCAAGGAAATGATTGCCCATGTTCCAACCTTTCATCCTTGAAACCTAAGTGGCATGTACCACCATCATCAACACAAAATTGCCTTGAAAGTT